>NC_053022.1:405993804-406222322 GCF_003073215.2 Triticum urartu | reverse complement strand
GTTGCCAGGGAGCAATAGCGTGGGGTGAATATTCTTGTGTGTGCTTGTTTGATTTATCACTAAGTAACTTTTATTTGCTGTTCTTAGTTGTTTTCTATCTTTAGTTATGGGTAGGAAACAGAAAATACCAAAAAAATTAGTTGTACCTACTGAACCAATGGTTGAAGAACCAATCAAAATCTATCACACTGCTGAAGCTTATTACATGGATCATCTTCGATCCCTATGTGCTCGTGCTGAAACCCCAACTAGCTTAGTTGAGGGCAAATCTTTAGATGAGCATGCTTGTTATGTGCGGCACCGTATATCTGAAAAAGGGAAACTATTATGGAGTCAAATTCAACGTTTGCAATGCTATGCTTGGAATTTATGTGAAATATATGATTTTACTTGTTGTTCTGAAAACCCTAAGAAACACCTTCCCTATCAATGTGAGTTTAGTAATAATGGAATCATATCTTCGTATGCTAAGGGTGTTTATAATTACTATGATGTTCACCAAATTCAAGAATTTGTTGCTTTTAAGGGTGCTTCTGAAATTGCTTTTTTGATTGAAAAGTATGATGACACTCTTCACAAATCTGAAAATTTTGCCATACTTGAATATTGTTATTCGAATTATGCTTCTAATGCTTATGTTAAACTATATATTGAGGACTACTCCGCTGTCCAAGAAGAGACTAATATTTTGCAGGAGTCTATGGAAGAAGAAATTGATGAAACTGTGAGCTCATTGGATGAAAAAGATGATGAGGAGAGCGAAGAACAAAAGGAGGAAGAGCGGATTGATCACCCGTGCCCACCTTCTAATGAGAGTAACTCTTCAACTCATACATTGTTTAATTCCCCTTCGTGCTTACCGAAGGATGATTGCTATGATGACTGTTATGATCCCTATGATTCTTTTGAAATATCCCTTTTTGATGATGCTTGTATGCTTATGGCCAAGATGCCAATATGAATTATGCTTATGGAGATGAACTTGCTATAGTTCGTTATGTTAAACATGAAATTGTTGCTATTGCACCCACACATGATAGTCCTATTATCTTTTTGAATTCTCCCGACTACACTATATCGGAGAAGTTTGCACTTATTAAGGATTATATTGATGGGTTGCCCTTTATCATTGCACATGATGATTTTGATAAATATAATATGCATGTGCTTGCTACTCCTACTTGCAATTATTATGAGAGAGGAACTATATCTCCACCTCTCTATGTTTCCAACATGATAAAATTGCAAGAAACTGTTTATACTATGCATTGGCCTTTACTAGGTGTGCATGAATTGTTCTTTTATGACATGCCGATGCATAGGAAGAGAATTAGACTTCGTCATTGCTTGATATACGTTTCTGTGTGCTCACTACTAAATTACAAATCATTGTTAATTAAAATTGGCTTTGATATACCTTGGGATCCGGGTGGATTCACTACTTGAGCACTATATGCCTAGCTTAATGGCTTTAAAGAAAGCACTGCCAGGGAGGCAACCCGGAAGTTTTAGAGAGTCATTTATTTCTGTTGAGTGCTTTCATATAGTTTAAAAACAACAAAAATAAAGAGGGGAACCCAAAACTTTTCAAAAAGGAAAGTGAAAGTGAGAAAGACAAGCACTTTTGACGTGGGAGAGCTCCTTGAACTTTGTTCATGCTCACGGCAACTTTGTGAGTCTTGATAACAGAAACTTTTCAATAAAAATAATTATCCCCTTGTACAATTCCATTGTATTATAAAAATAATGTGCCAAGGTTTGCCTTTAGGATGTTTACATTTGCTTGATGGTTTGTACGGTGCAGGACATAAACTTTGGCTGTAGTGCGCGATTTTACATTTTTAGATGGAACGTCGAATGGTTCTGATTATTTTTGCAATGTCTTCCTATACAAATTGTTTATTTTTACTAATTTTGTTAGAATTTTTCAAGTATCAGAAGTGTGGTGAATGTTCAAATTATTACAGACTGTTCTGTTTTAGACAGATTCTGTTTTTGATGCATAGTTTGCTTGTTTTGATGAAACTATCAATTTATATCAGTGGATTAAGCCATGAAAAAGTTATATTACAGTAGACACAATGAAAAAACAAAATATGAATTGGTTTTCAACAGTACTTAGAGTAGTGATTTGCTTTATTATACTAACGGATCTTACCGAGTTTTCTGTTGAAGTTTTGTGTGGATGAAGTGTTCGATGATTGAGAAGGTTTCGATCTGAGAAGAAGGTAGAGAGGCAAGAGCTCAAGCTTGGGGATGCCCGAGGCACCCCAAGTAAATATTCAAGGAGACTCAAGCGTCTAAGCTTGGGGATGCTGGGAAGGCATCCCCTCTTTCTTCAACAAATATCGGTATGTTTTCAGATTCGTTTCGTTCATGCGATATGTGCAATCTTGGAGCGTCTTTTGGATTTAGGTTTTAATTTTTCTTTTATGCACCATGCTGGTATGAGATGGTCCTTGGTTTATTTATAGAATTCTCATTGCACTTCACTTATATCTTTTGAGTATGGCTTTATAGAATGCTTCATGTGCTTCACTTATATCATTTGAAGTTTGGATTGCCTGTTTCTCTTCAGTTAGACAACCACCATTTGTAGAATGCTCTTTTGCTTCACTTATACTTGTTAGAGAATGGGCATATCTTTTGTAGAAAGAATTAAACTCTCTTGCTTCACTTATATCTATTTAGAGAGATTACAGGAACTGGTCATTCACATGGTTAGTCATAAAATCCTACATAAACTTGTGGATCGTTGAATATGACATGTTTGATTCCTTGCAATAGTTTTGCGATATAAAGATGGTGATATTAGAGTCATGCTAGTGGGTAGTTGTGGATTGTAGAAATACTTGTGTTGAAGTTTGTGATTCCTGTAGCATGCACGTATGGTGAACCGTTATGTGATGAAGTCGGAGCATGATTTATTTATTGATTGTCTTCCTTATGAGTGGCGGTCGGGGACGAGCGATGGTCTTTTCCTACCAATCTATCCCCCTAGGAGCATGTGCATAGTACTTTGTTTCGATAACTAATAGATTTTTGCAATAAGTATGTGAGTTCTTTATGACTAATGTTGAGTCCATGGATTATATGCACTCTCACCCTTACACCATTGCTAGCCTCTCTGGTACCGTGCAACTTTCGCCGGTACCAGAAACCCACCATATATCTTCCTCAAAACAGCCACCATACCTACCTATCATGGCATTTCCATAGCCATTCCGAGATATATTGCCATGCATCTTTCATCATCATCATATACATGACTTGAGCATTCATTGTCATATTGCTTTGCATGATCGTAAGATAGCTAGCATGATGTTTTCATGGCTTGTCTGTTTTTTGATGTCATTGCTATGCTAGATCATTGCACATCCCGGTACACCGCCGGAGGCATTTATATAGAGTCATATCTTTGTTCTAGTATCGAGTTTTAATATTGAGTTGTAAGTAAATAAAAGTGTGATGATCATCATTATTAGAGCATTGCCCCAGTGAGGAAAGGATGATGGAGACTATGATTCCCCCATAAGTCGGGATGAGACTCTGGACTTTACAAAAAAAGAGGCCAAAGAAGCCCAAATAAAAAAGAGGCCAAAGAAGCCCACCAAAAAAATGAAATAAAAATAAAAAAATGAGAGGAAAAGAGAGAAGGGGCAATGTTACTATCCTTTTACCACACTTGTGCTTCAGAGTAGCACCATGTTCTTCATAGAGAAAGTATCTTATGCTTTCACTTTCATATACTAGTGGGAATTTCTATTATAGAACTTGGCTTGTATATTCCGATGATGGGCTTCCTCAAATGCCCGAGGTCTTCATGAGCAAGCAAGTTGGATGCACACCCACTTAGTTTCAGTTGGAGCTTTCATACACTTATAGCTCTAGTGCACCCGTTGCATGACAATCCCTACCCACTCACATTGATATCTATTGATGGGCATCTCCATAGCCCATTGATATGCCTAGTTGATGTGGGACTATCTTCTCCTTTTTGTCTTCTCCACCATCATATTCTATTCCACCTATAGTGCTATGTCCATGTCTCACGCTCATGTATTGCGTGGAAGTTGAAAAGGTTTGAGAACATCAAAAGTATGAAACAATTGCTTGGCTTGTCATCGGGGTTGTGCATGATTTGAATATTTTGTGTGGTGAAGATGGAGCATAGCCAGACTATATGATTTTGTAGGGATAACTTTGTTTGGCCATGTTATTTTGAAAAGACATGATTGCTTTATTAGTAGGCTTGAAATATTATTGTCTTTATGTCAAAAGATAGATTATTGCTTTGAATTACTCGTGTCTTAATATTCATGCCATGATTAGATATGTGATCAAGATTATGCTAGGTAGCATTCCACATCAAAAATTATCTTTTTTATCATTTACCTACTCGAGGATGAGCAGGAATTAAGCTTGGGGATGCTGATACGTCTCTGTCGTATCTATAATTTTTGATTGTTCCATGCCAATATTATTCAACTTTCATATACTTTTTGGCAACTTTTTATATTATTTTTGGGACTAACATATTGATCCAGTGCCCAGTGCCAGTTCCTGTCTGTTGCATGTTTTTGGTTTCATAGAATATCCATATCAAACGGAGTCCAAACGGGATAAAAACGGAGGAGCTTATTTTTGGAAAATATGGAAAATTCGGAAGGAAAATCAACGTGAACCAGTGCCCGAGGTGGTCACGAGGCAGGGGGCGCGCCCCTACCCTCGTGAGCCCACCGTAAGGCGGTTGACGCTCTTCTTTTGCCGCAAGAAAGCTAATATTTGGAAAAAAATCACGGTGAAGGTTTCAGGCCAATCGGAGTTACGGATCTCCATATATATACGAAACGGTGAAACAGAGCTAGAACAGAACGCAGAACCAGGGAGAAACAGAGAGATAGATCCAATCTCGGAGGGGCTCTCGCCCCTCCCATGCCATGGAGGCCAAGGACCAGAGGGGAAACCCTTCTCCCATCTAGGAAGGAGGTCAAGGAAGAAGAGGAAGAAGGGGGCCCCTCTCCCCCTCTCCTCCGGTGGCGGCGGAATGCCGCCGTGGCCATCATCATCATCACCGCAATCTTCACCAACACCTCTGCCATCTTCACCAACATCTCCATCACCTTCCCCCCTCTATCTACAGCGGTCCACTCTCCCGCAACCCGCTGTACCCTCTACTTGAACATGGTGCTTTATGCTTCATATTATTATCCAATGATGTGTTGCCATCCTATGATGTCTGAGTAGATTTTCGTTGTCCTATCGGTGGTTGATGAATTGATATGCTTGATTTAATTTGCTTGTGGTTATGTTTCTGTCCTTTTGTGCCCATCATATGAGCGCGTGCATGCATCACACCATAGGGTTAGTTGTATGTTGATAGGACTATGTATTGGAGGGCAAGAGTGACAGAAGCTTAAACCTAGCATAGAAATTGATGCATACGGGATTGAAGGGGGACCAATATATCTTAATGCTATGGTTGGGTTTTACCTTAATGAACATTAGTAGTTGCGGATGCTTGCTAATAGTTCCAATTCATAAGTGCATAGAATTCCAAGTAAGGGATGACATGCTAGCAGTGGCCTCTCCCACATAATACTTGTTATCGGTCTAGTAAAGTAGTCAATTGCTTAGGGGCAATTTCACAACTCCTACCACCACTTTTCCACACTCGCTATATTTACTTTAGTTGCTTCTTTACCTTAACAGCCCCTAGTTTTATTTCCGTGCTCTTTACTTTCTTGCAAGCCATTCCGAAAACATCTACAAAGTACTTATAGTTTCATACTTGTTCTAGGTAAAGCGAACATCAAGCGTGCGTAGAGTTGTATCGGTGGTCGATAGAACTTGAGGGAATATTTGTTCTACCTTTAGCTCCTCGTTGGGTTCGACACTCTTACTTATCGAAAACTGTTGCGATCCCCTATACTTGTGGGTTATCAGTGCCTCCGCACTCTGCTTGCTGGCCACCCACCACCTTCGGTTTGATATTGAAGGTTTTCAGCCATAGGCCGAAGTGGGGCCTGATGCAGAGGAAGGCCTCGCACACGACGATAAACGCCGAGATGTTGAGGATGAAATTGGGGGCCAGATCATGAAAATCCAGCCCGTAGTAGAACATGAGCCCGCGGACAAACAGGTGGAGAGGAAATCCTAGTCCGCGGACGAAATGGGTAAGAAAAACTACCCTCTCATGGGGTTCGGGCGTGGGGACGATCTGCCCCGCATTTGGCAGTCGGTGCGCGATATCCGCGGCCAAGTATCTGGCTTCCCGTAACTTTTTGATGTTCTCCTCCATGACGGAGGAGACCATCCACTTGCCTCCTGCTCTGGACATGATTGGAGTGGTTTGAGAAGAAGAATGTGAGCTTGGGCGCTAGAGCTTGAGTGTGCGGGAATGGGTAAGCGAGAAGGAAGAAGGCATGGGTGAAAAAAGTAAATCTTTGTCCCTTTATAAGGGCGGAGGAGGCGATGTATCTTCCCACTTGCCTGGCAAAACCGCTTATTTCCAGGTGCCGTAATTGATGGCGCGGTTGGGTTACCCACGTCCGTATTGATGAGAATCCCTTGATAAGGGGAACACGATCTCTGCTTTGACAAGACGTATCAAGAAAACCGCCTCGCGATATGTGCGGAGCTGGTTGAGAAAAACGGTTCGAATAATAACCGGGCTATGGTGTGATGTCGTGCTGTCAAAACATGTCAGCAGATTAGGTTTGTGGAAATATTATTCTCTCCACGGTGGTATGTGGAACTTATTTTGTAGGGTCGGACACTATCCTTGCGTTCAAACTCTTCCATGGTGTATTCAGAGGAGGAACCCGCCTTGCAATGCCGAAGGCAACACTACGCGTCAGACTCATCGTCATTGAAGCCTGGTTCAGGGGCTACTGAGGGAGTCCTGGATTAGGGGGTCTCCGGACAGCCAGACTATATCCTTTGGCCGGACTGTTGGACTATGAAGATACGAGATTGAAGACTTCGTCCCGTGTCCGGATGGGACTCTAGTTGGCGTGGAAGGCAAGCTAGGCACTACGGATATGTATATCTCCTCCTTTGTAACCGATCTTGTGTAACCCTAGCCCCCTCTAGTGTCTATATAAACCGGAGGGTTTTAGTCCGTAGGACAATAGACAATCATACCATAGGCTAGCTTCTAGGGTTTAGCCTCTTTGATCTCGTGGTAGATCGACTCTTGTAATACTCATATCAGCAAGAACAATCAAGCAGGACGTAGGGTATTACCTCCATCAAGAGGGCCCGAACCTGGGTAAACATCGTGTCCCCTGCCTCCTGTTACCATCCTCCTTAGACGCACAGTTCGGGACCCCCTACCCAAGATCCGCCGGTTTTGACACTGACATATACCTTCGGGATTAGTTTTAGACCTGAATTAATTGTTATTTGGTTCCAGCGTTGAGCATGAACATTATATCTGGATCTTGTTTGATGCGAGACATTTATTCATTTAAACAGAGAATAATGATTGTTCTATTGATATGAGTAATATCTTTTATGGTCGTGCACCCTTGAAGAGTGGTCTATTTTTGTTGAATCTCGATCGTGGTGATACACATATTCATAATATTGATGCCAAAAGACGCAAAGTTGATAATGCTAGTGCAACATATTTGTGGCACTGCCGTTTAGGTCATACTGGTGTAAAGCGTATGAAGAAACTCCATGCGGATGGACTTTTGGAATCACTTGATTATGAATCATTTGATGCTTGCGAACCATGCCTCATGGGCAAGATGACTAAAACTCCGTTCTCTGGAACAATGGAGCGAGCCACTGACTTATTGGAAATAATACATACCGATGTATGCGGTCCGATGAGTGTTGAGGCTCGCGGCGGGTATAGTTATTTTCTGACCTTCACAGATGATTTGAGCAGATATGGTTATATCTACTTGATGAAACACAAGTCTGAAAACATTTGAAAAGTTCAAAGAATTTCAGAGTGAAGTGGAGAATCATCATAACAAGAAAATAAAGTTTCTATTATCTGATCACGGAGGCGAATATTTGAGTTACGAGTTTGGCCTTCATTTAAAACAATGTGGAATAGTTTCACAACTCATGCGACCTGGAACACCATAGCGTAATGGTGTGTCCGAATGTCGTAACTGTACTTTATTAGATATGGTGCGATCTATGATGTCTCTTACCGATTTATCACTATCATTTTGGGGTTATGCATTAGAGACAACTGCATTCACTTTAATAGGGCACCATCTAAATCCGTTGAGACGACACCGTATGAACTGTGGTTTGGCAAGAAACCTAAGCTGTCGTTTCTTAAAGTTTAGGGTTGCAAGGCTTATGTGAAAAAGCTTCAGCCTTATAAGCTCGAACCCAAATTAGAGAAGTGCGTCTTCATAGGATACCAAAAAGAAACTATTGGGTACACCTTCTATCACAGATCCAAAGGCAAGATCTTTGTTGCTAAGAATGGATCCTTTCTAGAGAAGGAGTTTCTCTCGAAAGAAGTGAGTGGGAGGAAAGTAGAACTTGATGGGGTAATTGTACCTTCTCTCGAACTGGAAAGTAGCTCATCACAAAAAACCGTTCTAGTGATGCCTATACCAACTAGAGAGGAAGCTAATGATAATGATCATGAAACTTCAGATCAAGTTACTACGAACCTCGTACGTCAACCAGAGCACGCTCCACACCAGAGTGGTATGGTAATCCTGTTCTAGAGGTCATGTTACTAGACCATGACGAACCTATGAACTATGAAGAAGAGATGATGAGCCCAGATTCCGATAAATGGCTTGAGGCCATGAAATCTGAGATAGGATCCATGTATGAGAACAAACTGTGGACTTTGGTTGACTTGCCCAATGATCGGTGAGCCATAGAGAATAAATGGATCTTCAAGAAGAAGACTGACGCTGATGGTAATGTTACTGTCTACAAAGCTCGACTTGTTGCGAAAGGTTTTTGACAAGTTCAAGGAGTTGACTATGATGATACCTTCTCACCCATAGCGATGCTTAAGTCTGTCCGAATCATGTTAGTAATTGCCGCATTTTATGATTATGAAATATGGCAAATGGACATCAAAACTGCATTCTTTAATGGATTTCTTAAAGAAGAGTTGTATATGATGCAACCAGAAGGTTTTTTCGATCCTAAAGGTGCTAACAAAGTGTGCAAGCTCCAGCGATCCATCTATGGACTGGTGGAAGCATCTCGGAGTTGGAATATACGCTTTCATGAGGTGATCAAAGCATATGGTTTTATACAGACTTTCGGAGAAGCCTGTATTTATAAGAAAGTGAGTGGGAGCTCTGTAGCATTTCTAATATTATATGTGGATGACATATTGTTGATTGGAAATGATATAGAATTTCTGGATAGCATAAAAGCATACTTGAATACAAGTTTTTCAATGAAAGACCTCGGTGAAGCTGCTTATATACTGGGCATCAAGATCTATAGAGATAGATCAAGATGCTTAATTGGACTTTCACAAAGCACATACCTTGATAATGTTTTGAAGAAGTTCAAAATGGAGCAGTCAAAGGAAGGGTTCTTGCCTGTATTACAAGGTGTGAAGTCATACCTCTTGAGGATGCGTTGGTTTTCCCTTGAAGAGGAAAGGGTGATGCAGCAAAGTAGCGTAAGTATTTCCCTTGGGTTTTTAGAACCAAGGTATCAATCCAGTAGGAGACTACACGCAAGTCGCCTAGTACCTGCACAAACAATCAAGAACCTTGCAACCAACGCGATAAAGGTCTTGTCAATCCCTTCACGACCACTTGCAAAGTGAGATCTGATAAAGATAATAAGATAAATATTTTTGGTATTTTTGTTGTATAGATTGGAAAATAAAGATTGCAAAATAAATAGTAAACTAGAATTATAGATCAGAAACTTATATGATGTAAAGTAGACCAGGGGCCATAGGTTTCACTAGTCACTACTGCATGATGCTGCTAACGTGACACTACGATTAGAGACCCTTCAAGAAACTGTGTGCGATGCAATGATCACAAATGGTGCTTTATTTAAACCATCAGAAATGTGTAAAACATTTGCGATGATGGATGCATCAAACACGGTTTAGGTTTTAGTTGCGTGTGCGACGAAGGGCATACGGTTCAGTTAATGAACTATTTGCTATGAGGCAACACAAAAGAAACGGGCAGCCAGATGGAGGTATGTGTGATACACAGCATACGGTTCACTCGGATGAACTGTTTGTGATTAGGCAACACAAAAGAAACTGACAGCCCGATCAAGGTGTGTGTGATATGTAGCATACGGTTCACTCGGCTGAACTATTTGTGATTAGGCAAGAGAACAAAAATGGTTCAATATAAAAAGATGTGTGTGATACGCGACAAACAGGTCTGTAATCCGAAATGTGTGCGAAGACCGATAATAAGCAAACGATTGCTTCTAGTAAGACGTATGTGATATACTCTGTCTACACAACATCTATTGGCCATTATGGGATGGGCGGTCATCCGGATACGCCATAAGGATGCGAAGAGGCATTCCTATCAGCAAGGACTAGCTGTTCCACCAGTAGCTCATGTAAGAAAACTATCAAGTTAAGTGTGCTCAGGCTGGAGCAGCCATCGGATGGGTGACTGGATGGGAAGTTGTGTCGATGTTAAATTAGGTTAACCTCGAGGTCCTTGTTTTTTAACACATGTTAAAGAAGGTCTACCACATTACTTTTTGACAATGTGCGATACGTGGCATACAGTTGATCCATCCGACCTATTTGTGATGGAATAGGCCGTGTGTGTTGTGGGCAAACACTTGCTAGTATTCAACCGTTTAGGATTGATGAATTCATCACCGACGGGGTCCCTAGTGTGGTGCATTTTCATCTGATCATCATCTACTTCTTGTGCTAGCCCGATGCTAAGTTTCCATTAATTGATGGCCTTTTATGAACAAGCCACCGTTTCCCGCCATTTCCTCACCTGTTTCCCGCCACCCTGCTATATTGCGCATAGGGGGCGCGCGATGCACGGAGGCGACAAGTGCAGCCTGTAGCACATCCACCTTTTCCAAGCATGCCAACCCACCAAAGCGCCGCCTCTGCCATCAACCTCATCCACAAGGAAAACGAGCAGGCGCCACGGCCCATCGAGGCCGAGGCGCTCCCCGGCAACGCGATGGACGACGCTGTGATGCAAGTCATCGTCAGGGTTGAGCAGACCTTTGGCGCATGGCGCTTGAGCACCGCGGATCAGAATAGGCATGTCAGCTCCGATAGGCTGTAGCTCGCCGCACAACATGATCGATGGCGCGCCGCAGAGCAAGCTAGGCACGCCCGCGCCGATAGGCTGCGGCTCGCCGCATGGCGAGACCGTTGCAGCGCCGCAGAGCGAGAGGCGCGGCGTGCCGCACAACAAGAGGGGATCCATCGGTGCTTGCCTGTTGTCGACACGACGTCGTAGCTGGGTACACGTCCCGTTAGTACCCCCATTTCTCGCCAGGAGTGGGCAGAGGCCCTCAGCGTCGTACTTGCACCAGATGCCGGCCACGCCGTACTTGCACCGGACGCCCGCCGCGCCGTTCGCATGGGTGCCGCCGTTCTCCTTGTCCGTGGCCCGCTGGATGCTAATGCGCTGGTCCATAGGCTCGACCGACTCCTTGGCCCAGGTGGCCACCTGGGTGCAGTAGAGGAACATGGCCATCGCATCCTTGAGCTGGTGATCTCCGATGAAATAGCCAACTTGGAGCTCAAGATCGTGCTTCAGATGTGATAACCCACAAGTATAGGGGATCGCAACAGTTTTCGATAAGTAAGAGTGTCGAACCCAACGAGGAGCTAAAGGTAGAACAAATATTCCCTCAAGTTCTATCGACCACCGATACAACTCTACGCACGCTTGACGTTCGCTTTACCTAGAACAAGTATGAAACGAGAAGTACTTTGTAGGTGTTGTTGGACAGGTTTGCAAGATAATAAAGGTTACATAAATAAAAAGTAAGGGCTGTTTAGATAAAGACGCAACTAAGTTAGGTTTAGTAAAGAGCTTTTTGTTACGAGAAAGTTATTTGTCCCTAGGCAATCGATAACCAGACCGGTAATCATTATTGCAATTTTATATGAGGGAGAGGCATAAGCTAACATACTTTCTCTACTTGGATCATATGCACTTATGATTGGAACTCTAGCAAGCATCCGCAACTACTAAAGATCATTAAGGTAAAACCCAACCATAGCATTAAAGCATCAACTCCTCTTTATCCCATACGCAACAACCCCCTTACTCGGGTTTGTGTTTCAGTCACTCACGCAACCCACTATAAGCGAATCATGAACGTATTGCAACACCCTACAGCGGGGATCCCTCATGCTTGCGCGACACGGAGAGCACCATAGGACAGCACCAATAATAAAACATGCAACTCAAACCAATCTTGATCATCAAATAGCCCATAGGACAAAACGGATCTACTCAAACATCATAGGATAGCCATACATCATTGGGAAATAATATATAGCATTGAGCACCATGTTTAAATAGAGATTACAGCGGGTAAGAGAGAGAGGTTACACCGCTGCATAGAGGGGGGAAGAGTTGGTGATGATGATGGTGAAGTTGTTGGTGAAGATTGCGGTGATGATGATGGCCACAGCAGCGTTCCGGTGCCACCGGAAGAGAAGGGGAGAGGGGGCCCCTTCGTATTCTTCTTCCTTGACCTCCTCCTTAGATGGGAGAAGGGTTTCCCCTCTGGTCCTTGGCCTCCATGGCGTGGGAGGGGCGAGATCCCCTCCGAGATTGGATCTGTCTCTCTGTCTCTCTCTGTTTCTGCGCTCCCAGATTCTACCCTTTCACTGTTTCTTGTATTCCCGGAGATCCGTAACTCCGATTGGGCTGAAATTTTAACACGATCTCTATCCGGATATTAGATTTCTTGTGGCGAAAGAAGGGAATCAACCGCCTTACGGGGTGGCCACGAGGGTCAGGGGCGCGCCCCCCTGCCTCGTGGCCCCCTCGGGCATCGTCTCGCGTGGATTTTTCTTCCCAAAAATCATATATATTCCAAAAAAAGCCTCCGTCAGTTTTTATCCCGTTTTGACTCCGTTTGATATGTATATTCCGCGAAACAAAAAACATGCAACAAACAGGAACTGGCATTGGGCACTAGATGAATATGTTAGTCCCAAAAATAGTATAAAAAGTTGCCAAAAGTATATGAAAGTTGTAGAATATTGGCATGGAACAATCAAAAATTATAGATACGATGGAGACATATCAGCATCCCCAAGCTTAATTCCTGCTCGTCCTCGAGTAGGTAAATGATAAAAATGATAATTTTTGATGTGGAATGCTACCTAGCGTAATCTTGATCACATATCTAATCATGGCATGAATATTAAGACACGAGTTATTCAAAGCAATAGTCTATCATTTGACATAAAAACAATAATACTTCAAGCCTACTAATAAAGCAATGATGTTTTCAAAATAACATGGACAAAGAAAGTTATCCGTACAAAATCATATAGTCTGGCTATGCTCCATCTTCACCACACAAAATATTCACATGATGCACAACCCCGATGACAAGCCAAGCAATTGTTTCATACTTTTGACGTTCTCAAACCTTTTCAACTTTCACGCAATACATGAGCGTGAGCCATGGACATAGCACTATATGTGGAATAGAATGGTGGTTGTGGAGAAGACAAAAAGGAGAAGATAGTCTCACATCAACTAGGCGTATCAACGGGCTATGGAGATGCCCATCAATAGATATCAATGTGAGTGAGTAGGAATTGCCATGCAACGGATGCACTAGAGCTATAAGTATATGAAAGCTCAAACTGAAACTAAGTGGGTGTGCATCCAACTTGCTTGCTCATGAAGACCTCAGGCATTTGAGGAAGCCCATCATCGGAATATACAAGCCAAGTTCTATAATAAAAATTCCCACTAGTATATGAAAGTGATAACTCAAGAGGCTCTCTATATGAAGAATATGCACTACAAAAAAATACACTTCCGTGATGATACGTGTTTGTCATAGTAGGTCACTTTTTTGTCATGCATGTACATCCATGACAAATTTATGACAGAATCAAGATACTCATACATGTGCTATCGTAGAAGTGTTCCATGACATTACCAAAATTATCATCACGGAAGTGTCTACTTCCATGACGATAAATCGCGCGTCACAGAAGTGCTTTCATCAAGGGTGACCGACACGTGGCATCCACCGTAACGGAATGCCATTAAGCTATCGGGTCGGGTTTTGGATCCGATAACCCGTTAACAGCCCCGACCAATGGGGATTTTCCACGTGTAAAATCATCATTGGCTAGAGGAAACATGTGTCGGCTCATCGTCGGGACAGATGTCATCCACTCACTGGACAGAAGGCGCCTATGATACGTCGACACATGGTACGGCCCAACAAGTTTAAATGGGCCGGCCCAACTAAAGGCCCACAAGATTTTGCGGACCATAATGGGCCGACCCAGCTAAAGGCCCACGAGATTTTGCGGACCATAATGGGCTGGCCCAGCTAAAGGCCCACAAGATTTTGCAGGCCATAATGGGCCGGCCTAGGTAAAGGCCCACATGATTTTTGTGTGCCATAATGGGCCGGCCCAGGTAAAGGACCACAAGATTCTTGCGGGTCATAATGGGCCGGCCCAGCTAAAGGCCCACGAGATTTCGCCGACATTAATGGGCCGGCCCAGCTGTAGGCCCACAAGATTTTGAGGACCCTAGTAGGCCGGCCCATTAACTGGCTGCCATGTTTTGGGCCAAATGCCGGCCCATATTTGATCCGATCCATTAATGGCCTGCCACGCTCCGGGCCTAATAGTGGCCCGTATGAGATCTGGCCCATTAAAAGCCTACCACGTTCTGGGCCAAATTACAGCCCAGATCAGGTCCGGCCCTTTAAGAGGCTTTGGGCTCAATTATGGCCCATATCAGATTCGGCCCGTCAACTGGACACTATGCTTTTGGGCCCACTTGCTAAAGGCCCACTTAGTAATTCGGCCTGATATTAGTTTTGGCCTGTTAAGGGCCCATTTAACATTTCGGCCCTATATTAATTTTGGCCTGTTAAAAGCCCGTCATATAGTTGGCCTAACTACGGCCCGGTTTGCATCCGGCCTGCTCGCAGCCGATATCTGATTGGGCCAAACAAGGACCCAGACAATTTTGGCCTGTTAAAAGCCCGTGATTTGATTCGCACAATCATGGGCCGGGGTTCATTTCGGGCTGCTGAGTAACTAGTAGGAATTAAGAACAAACCTACTCGATACAATAAAGAAATGACGGCATAGTAACTAAGAATAAACCTACACTACACAATAAAGGATTTAAGGTATATTACATCCACTGGGCATCAAAGTTCGCCACCAGTGATCATAAAGCGCAACGAAGAAGCAGATTACAAAAACTGGGCACCATTGCAGCGTAACAAAGTAATACTGAACCGAGACCACTTCCAAGACAATTCAAGAAAGGTTAGCCTTGCGGGGGAACTGCTGCGCAAGCTGCTGAGCAAGGCTGTGAGACCGGCCTAGCATGTCGGTCATAGCTTCCAAGTGTAGCTGTTTAGCAATGAGGTTCTCATTGGTGTTCTCCGCAATCTTTCTTAGAGATAGGACTTCAAGTCGAAGTTGAGTTGCAGAATGCCTTTCTGCTAGAACTTGGGACTGAAGAAGTCGAACTGATTCAGACAACGAATTCTATGAGCTTGTCTGACTGTTAGTCTCAAGTAACTTGGACACTGCATCAAGACAAGACTTTGGGGTTGTCTCGCTATCTTCAAGATGTTTTGCCTTCTTTGCTACAATATATGTTGGGTTTGTCTCACAGCCTTCAGCAGACTTGTGCATGCCATCAGGCATATCACCCTGAAACAAAGCAGAGAGATGACAGGTTTTGCACGTGTATAAACAAAGATGATAACTGTTCTGTCAATTCTATCCAATTTCAAATTTGAAAATAAAGAGTATGTTCAAAATATCAATAGCATAATTTGGCATTGTTCATAATGCGGGGAGCTTCACCACACTACTGGATTACCAAGTCAACATAACAAGCATAGAAGAAGGGCAAAGAAAATCATTGTATCTATTTTGGATACTGTGCATGGCATGTTGTTCATATCATCAGCCACATCAGTAAGATAAAACAGGAGATGACAAGGTGCAAACGTGGGCTGCTTCACCACACACTGGATTATAGATCCACAAAAACAAGCATACATATAGGGAGTATTAAGTAATGTGCATGGTATGAATAAGGAATTTGGTTTTACAAGTAAAACTTAGAACTTACGATTCTTACAAACATGCATTTTGGTAGAAACAACAAACTAAACAGCAGTAAACGATAGGGAGTATGAGAAAATTAAACAGCTGTTGAGGATAAAGGCTTTAGAAGGACTGACTTACATTAACAGTTAACACCGGATTTATAATGCCCTTCTCCATGGCAAGGGAAGGATAACTCAAGAATTTCAGCATAGAATCTTCTTCATAAGCATTGCCTGTACTCTACATTTTGTAGAGAGTAATTATAGATATGATAATACTATAAGGGATAGAGGATAATGAAGATAAGATGCAGATTGATGCTACATAATCAACTACCAATCCCTGGAAGTACAAGCGTTACAGGACAAAATGCACTGAAAGAGCAATGGGCTACACTTCTGCACTGGCATTGTCTGTGTATTCTACTTGTTGGTAAGATTAAATATAGATCTGATCTTTTTTAGTAAATGGTGGGCGAGGGAGATAAGATGCAGAATGCTACAAAATGAACCAATCCCTCTTCGCATAATACAAGAGTGTTTTGAACACTGGTGTACTGTACAAAACGTTCTTATATTATGGGATGGAGGGAGTAGCTGTTAATGTAAGTACAGTGATAGACCACGTTTAGTCCTTACAAGAGGACTGCAGAGCTAAACCTCTTCAAAAGCATTGGGTTGATTCTAAATTTATGTAAGAGTCCATACAGATCTTATAATGTCCACCAAATGGACGATTACAAGGCTAACATGTGCAGTGATGCTACATAATCAAACAGCTATGAAAGTAAGTATGGTCATACAGGGCAAGAGGTACTCACAAGAGCAATGCGGTGTGCAGTATAGTTGTGAGATTCTGTGGTCCCTTGAGAACGAATGTTCTTCTGCTAACAGTTTTCGTACAAGTGAGACATTAAGGCAAATGCAGAAATGTAGTTCAAATTGTGATGTGATATCATACATAGTACCTTACGCTGCAGCCGAGACCAATGTGTAACAAGATTTTTCCAGTCACCATCGGATAAATGTAGCACCGGAGACTTTACAGAAATTTCGTTCAGAGGCTTGCCATCGAAGTGCGCTTGCCTCAGGTAGGAACGATACTTCATCAACGAGTGCTTGAAAAGCGCAACCAACCCTTGCTCGTCATCACAATCCAGTTTGCGCCTCGCCTATTTAAAAGAATGAAATCTTGTGTCTTATGTCAGCAGAAACATATGCAGCAATGACCATGAATAACATTAGTACATTACTTACGCGTAAGTTGCGGAGGAAGACTGGAAATTATTCTGTGTCTGCGGTATAATATTTCCATGAAGGAAAGATGCGCACAAAGTTCCTGACAACAACATAAGCTTCGTCTTCTAAACTGGGAAGAAATGGAACAGGGGTCCTATTTGCTGCAATTGGGGCTCTCTCTGGTTCGAAAAGGGATTTGGCAACTGGATTTGGTGTACTCTTTGCTGGAATGGGGGTTTTGAGTCGTACAGCTGGTGCTATGTCAACTAGCATAATCATACTGTTTGCTGCAGTTGGGGTCTGCTGAGTTGGGGCATCAGAAATGACCAGTGTAGTAGGGCTAGAGTCTGCTAGAGTTGGGGTATTTTGTGGGTCAGGTGATATTGCAACTACACCTAATGGGCTATTTGATTTATCAGGTGCCACTACCTTTTCCAAATACTTTGCTTGTGCTCCTCCACGATCAGCAATCGCCCTCTTCCTTTTGAACGTCTGATACACAAGAACAACATTTGAATGGATAAACATGGTATGATGACAGATGGAATATGTACTGAAAATGGATTGGCAGGGCGTATTCACATACACGATGTGTAAACTAAGCTAATGGCAGTTCAACAAAGTAGAAGCAATGCAAAGCATCAGTTGCAAGATAAGTGCGAGCAATGTAACGTTGGAAAGTTAGAGCAAGTACCTTGATGGGTGAATAAGATAGGGCATCTTCCTCTGACTCCTCCACTAGGGAGCTACATTGACTTAGGTCTCCCTCTAGCTCAGAATCATTGTTAGGATCATATTCTGAGCATGAATCTGTAGGTGGAGAGTGTTTGCATTGCATTGCATCTAGACTTGATTTCAGTCCCTTAATGCCAAGTTTGACAGCCATGCATTGTTATGCTTTATTCTTTTCATGCGCGCAAGCTCATAATCATTATGATGCTGTTCAGAATCTGAGATTCATGAAAACATAAAAAGTAGTCAGGTTATCTATGGAATGCACTGCGGTTTCAACTCGGAGAGTGTCTCCCTATGCAAAGTTCACCTCCCAAACCGTGCTGACCAGACCACACATAGAGATACACACCCGAGCAGCGAACATGCATTTTCGAAACTAATTTAGGAACATTTAACTGACCAATTAAACAACTCTGTTTTAATAATATCAGATTCGTATTTGAACAACTAAGCTTGTTTAGCTTGATGGGTGGAGCAGTGTTATTATGACACGAAGCATGTATTCTGATCGTATAGTGATCATAAAAGGGGGAAACTCTAAGCATATATTTTTTAGCAAAAGAGGGTTTCCCCTCTGATTTCTATTAAAGAAACCACCACGGAACCAACATGATCAATTAAACCCTAAGCATGATCAATTAAACCGTATTATGGCTATGCCATGGCAGATTTGAAGTTGCAGACCGGAGAAATGATATTTAGCATCCATTGTTTGCTTCGAACTAAGAACTAAATTCTAAGAGCTGAAAAGAAAGTAGAGTAACCAAGTTAAGATCTATTTTCTGGTTGAGATCAAAAAGTTGAGGAGATATGAAGTACCACCTCTCTTGCGGCGCCGTGTAGGCATCGGGGGTGCGATGGCTGTCGGTGGCGTTGAAGCAGATCTGCGACAGTAGACGAGTGCATCGGGGGATAAGTCCCGTTCCGGTGGAAGAGAAGGTCGTGTGAGCGGCCCTGGCAAAGAGGACGACGACGCCGATGAAGCGAGAGGACGCGATGCAAGGCTATTGGTCCGTCGCCGTGGATGAGAAACGTCCATCTCTAGCAGTGGACGACGCGGTCTTGGTAGGCGCTCCGGCATGGTGGAGGACGGTGGCAATGGATGTGGTGGAGGACGACAGTGATGGATGGGGTGGCGGACGGAGGCTGGTGTGGGAATGGGGTGTTCTAGTGCAGACGGTGTATGAATGGGAAAATGGAGGGAGAGGTATGGGGAACCATGTTTCTGGGACGCGCCTATCTAAAATATGGGAAAGTTATGAACTTATCCCCCGTTTCAAGTTCGGACGTCTCATCAGTTGGGGATAGGACGGTAATCTCGCATCTCCCAAATATTTGCCGGTAACTATTTCGGGCGAGGAGAGGTTTTTTTTGCCTCCCACGATTGGCGCCCACGGTGTATGAACGGGGCTGACGGGTAGGGCAGTTGTGTCACGTCTGATGGAAGTTACACATCTGCCCCTATTTAAAATATTATCCTACATCGATTTCGGGCGAGGAGAGGGTGTTTTGCCGCCCACGGTTGGCGCCCATGGTGTATGAACGGGGCTGACAGGTAGGGCGGTTGTGTCACGTCTGATGGAAGTTACACATCTTCCCCTATTTAAAATATTAGCCTACATCTATTTCAGACTAGGAGAGGGTGTTTTGCCACCCACCGTGTATGAATGGGGAATGGAGGGAGAAACAGAGGTCTTTCGGACGAGCTTGAATCAAATGAGTTTTGCCGCCCATGTTTGATGCCCACCGTGTCGGAATGGGCTCAGAGGCGGTCGTGTGACGTCTAATTGAAGTTACTAACCTACCCCTATTTAGAGTAGTGGAAATCGGGCCGATGGATTGTCCGTGTAATGAGTAGACAGTAATTTCCATATCCCAAACACTTGGCTACGGGCAGCCGATGTGGGAGTGGACATTTTGCTGTTTCTTTCGAATTTTGGGACAATAAGCATCCACGTTTACCCTGGCAACTAAATTCGAATCCATTTTGTATTCCTATATGAATCTTTATAAATCATTCTATGTGTTTTTATATATCTTCAAAAGGACGACAAAGATGTATTCCACTATCATATATGAATATGGTTTACAAATGCCGATACTCAAATTCATAAACTAGAATCCAGTTTAAGGTGAATTCGAATATTTGGAACACTTCATGTCCAACTCAAATGTCACACACAACATAAATGTGTACTCCCATTTAGATATGTACACAAGCGATGTATCAAGATTCAAATACCGAGTCAATCAACCAAGAATGTACGGAACTAACAGACATATAGACACTTATAGAGTATATGGATCAATAATATCAACTAACATACATAAGCCAGGCCACTGTACTTTTTTTGGCTACAACAACATCCTTTTTTTAGCTAGCATCTTGGCCCTTTCCGATGCGTGCCACTTATGGTCCATCTATACTACTATTGCTGAATGCACATTCAGCCCGATTAGCATATTTATAGGTCTGGCACAGCAATCCAAATGAAATGTCTCCGAGTCTTATCAATTAATACAGACTTGTGCTCAAATAAAATTACAAACAAAAAAAACAAAAAAACAATTATTACAATGTCTCTAAAACAAATGGTTTGATTGATTACATGAACAGACAACACAAAGGTTATTCAACTATGGAAAGAACATTTCACCTATGATTTACCAAGTAGGAATTTAATTTCCTTTTTTCCTTCAGGACCTTAACAATCTGGTCAGTCTCAGCTTGCTTCGTTTTGAAATCCACCAAATATTTAATGGTTGT
This sequence comes from Triticum urartu, assembly GCF_003073215.2. Taxonomy (NCBI): domain Eukaryota; kingdom Viridiplantae; phylum Streptophyta; class Magnoliopsida; order Poales; family Poaceae; genus Triticum; species Triticum urartu. Next base: position 406,201,309 of record NC_053022.1, on the reverse strand, counting down.
CTTGAGTACCGCTTGTGATTGTGCTGTTTGTTTCCTTAACATGTCAACTTCATCTCTAAGTGCAGAAGCAGAATCTCTTTCTACCACTAGTTTAGCCTCTAGAGCATCAGCAGTTGGATTCATAATGCGCGATTGGGCCAGTTGCCACTGTTGTGGGATGATGCAATGTCCATGGGGACCTCACTCTTTGATCTTGGGCTAACCTGTTTTGCCATTAAAGTTCCGATTGGATTCAGAGAAGTTGAAGTTAGCAAAACATCTCAACTGGGAGTTATAACAGCAAACCAGTTAAACAAACAAGGAATTAAAGAGTTTCAATTGGATGCTGAAAAGTAGTTATTAACATCATTGTAACCCGCTGTTGCAGCAGCAAAGCAGTTAAACAAACAAGTAGATATTTAAGTTAAGGCAAACAGGTAATTCTTAACAGTAAGTATCAAACACATAGATAGGCGCAGTCTACAATATGATTAACAGGCTCTGCCATTATGTAATCAGTAGCAAACTAAATTAAGCCAAGCAACGTAATTGAACAATTTTTGCAATAAGTGGCTAACTAAAATTCCGAGAAGCAGGTAACTGAACGTACGCTAGTTCTTTGTACAGGCACACTGCAACTTATTTTTCACTTACAAGGTTGTATGAAGGAGTCCATGGCATCAATTGCTTGGATACGCAGTCCCAATACTTCTTTCTTCCCACACTGCATGGGTAAGTCGAATGGTTAATCTAGTAAGATGGTGCGCCCTTGATATGTTATATGAGGATGTGTAGTCAGACTAGTTGTAGCCAAACACATCACACTGGCTTTTACTGTATATTTCATGCGATTACTTTTGACATATCAAGATCTAAGCAATCTACAATAGGATGAAAAGACTGGCATCCTTCACATTATTGGCGAACTCAGTTCATAGAAACAAGCAATTCAACCATTCTGTGGGTAAATCAAAAGCGCCACTGGAATATTTTTCACTTTCCAATCATACACGCAAAAAGGGGCGACGCCACCATAGAGGCTGGTATGGGCGGCCGCCTCAGGTGGCTGGAAAGTGTGCACCTAGTTTGAGTTGTCCAGGTTGGCCCATGCTAGTTTTGTTCGTCCCAACGCACGAACAGGCAATGTAAAAAATGAAGAAAAATGTTTCAATTTGGATGGGCCAATAACATAAGTGCAAGGCAGGCCCTATAGCAGGCTCGCGGCCCAAATGAGCGCCTCCCATATCGATCAATAGCAAGAAAAATCCCAATTCATTCGCTCCAGCCTCCAGTCTGGTTCGCTCCTAACCTAGCCGCCGCTGGACAAACTGACACAACACTTCCTCGCCCCCTCGTTGGAGGGCGGTCGCCGGGCTTCAAGTGAACGGAAGGACAAGAAGATGAAGATCCAACCCTGGGTGTAGCCTACGTGGGAGGCTGCAGCGGCAGCACGGGCATGGCATCGAGCTTGCGCAAACGGACAGTCGCAGCTTGCAAGAGTAGCATGCGCAACGAGTAGGTACATCACATCCCTGATTATATCTAATTCAGCTCTTCAAATTCTGGCCAATAGTTAAACCTGACGGTGTTGTAAAACTGCTTGTATGTAGGGAATCTATGAGAAAATGAAACCAATTTCTACTTATTTTATAACTCCCCCAATCAATACCGAACTTACTGAATCTGATGTATCTAATCAAGTTTCTGGTGAAAACATACAAGCTCATGTTGTTCTTGAGCCTGAAGTGTCTAATGAACAGACTGCTAATGAAGGATTTGATGCAAACATTTTACATGCTCCTGGTGATGAACATATAGTGTCAAATGAGGGATCTAATGCAAGCATTTTGCAAGCTCATTGAAGGATTCAGTGTCTAATGATGATCTACTATGTTGAGAGAGACAGAGATTTGCAGGCATTGATGACAAGCAAATTATAGTGCATTTTCATAGCTTGAGGAAACATCGAGGCCATCTACCAGAAAGTCCCCGTATCATGACAACATAGCATAAATACTTTTCTAATCTGTTGTTTGAAACTATTGGCATACTTGTGCAGGATAGATATATTGATATGCAGTTTGCGCACTGGTTATACATGCAATTACACTTCGATATTTTCAGCCAGAGAACGAATAATTCAAGCAGGTACAGACCATGTTTGTAGTCCTTGTACACCATATTGCATTTTGTGTTTTTTGGTGCTTGCATCATTTAGTGTTTATAATCTGAACTACTTTGGATCATTAGTTGGTTTTCAAAGTGCATGTAGCTTCACATTTCTCAAGTTATGGTTATTTCCGGAGTGCAAGTGCCTTCGTATTTTTTAAGTTAAATGTTCGCCCCTAGTAACTTGAATTCGTGGATCAGCCACTGCACACAAATCATACACGAATGCCAGTATGAATTAAATGAAATGCAGGGACTTACGCTAGCTCGTTGTACAGGCTCACTGCAGCTTTGCTTGCGCTTGGGATGTTCCATGTACAAGTCCATGTTACCACTTGCTTGGATGTGCAGGCCTTGTGCTCCTTGCATCCCCCTCTGCATTTTTGACACGGCGAATGGTTGATCAAATAAGAGGAATCAACCTTGATGTTGTACCGGAGGACAGATACTTACAAGGTTATACGGGTGTGCAGGATGTGTACCAGATCCCGTAGCGCCGTCATGCTTCGCTAAAATATGGATTTGCTTGTTTCAGATGATATCTCCAGAAGAAATAAGAGTTAAGGTCAGAGTTGCATAGGCGTGTAAGCTAAGAGAGCAGTGAAAGGATATCCAAACATGGTCGGAACAGTGCACAAGGGAGTGATGTGTGGATACCTAGTTCGGGCCGACGTTTGGGCATGCTCGCCTAGCTAGAGTGCGAGTCACTTCAGAGCCGTTGAGGGTGATGCGCTGGCTGGCCGCGCACGGATGCAGATCTTGAGTGGCAGCGGAGCGCTACGATGCGGTGGACGAGACTGTTGGTGAAGCCCCAACGGCCTCGGGGGGGCGGAGGCACTACAAGAAATATGTCAACTTATGACCACCACTATTGGTCACTGAATGGTCACAAATTTCCATTTATGACCTTTTTGTGACCAAAAACATAAGGTCAAAAGCTAGGCGTCGTAAACTGACTATAGCGACCTTTAACAAAAGGTCGTTGATCCTATGACCTTCTGTTTTGGTCGCTAGCTCTCTCCCCAGGCCATGTCGGATCCAACGTGGCAATCTGACGTGGCAAAATTGCGACCAATTGAAAAGGTCGTTGATAAGATTCAGCCCGGTCCAATTCGGTGTCTATATGGGCCGAGCCCAACAATTCAGCCCATTTAATGTTATTTTTCTTTTTAATTCTGGTCAGATACATGGGCCTAGCCCAACATGAGCCCATTAATTCAGCACATTTTATGTTTTTTTCTAGTTAATTTTCGCTAGCTACATGGGCCTAGCCCAACATGGCGTTTTTTGTTTTCTAAGCCTTTTCCATTTTCTGGGCCTCAGCCTTTTTGCGGTCCATTTTCTATTTTTGAGACTTTTTTTGTTCCATCTTTGTCCAGCATTGTTTGGGCCAAAGCCTCTTCCAACCCATCAATATTTTCAGCCCGCTAATTCATAGGACTGGACAACAGAGAAATATATGAGTTTTTTTATTTTGCTATCAAAGCAATATTTGTTTCGCCGTACAATCATATATCATATGTACATCTTCATCAGATTATCTATACATAAGCAATAGCAACTAAAAGAATGCCATCTATATCAAACGACAGCGAAGCAACAAAGAAGATATACTGCCATCACAACTCCAACAGACAACTAATGTACACTACCTACAAGAAGGCCAAACAGAAAAGGAATCGCTGAAAAGATGATCACTAGCTTAGATATTCAGAGACCACTGCCATGTTGTCAATTGGATTTGGTTGCAACCCTTCCAGTTTGCTAAGAGCATCTTTCCAGCAACATATCTTCTCATAACCTAAAAAGAGAACATAAACCAGCATAAGAATTTGAAACTTCTTGTCCTACCAAAACATTAGTACTTGTTTAAAACAAAGGATTATCAGCAAAAGTTATTTCCACAGCCGTTTGGTGGATACTGATGGTAGTTAGTCAATAGGCTGATTAGTTCAGTAAGTGTGTTAAACAACCAGGAGCATTCTCTAAAACTGAACCAGGTATATAGTTCAAAGTGTGTTGAGCATGTGACACAAAGCATTTTCTCTACAGACCAATAACACATACAAAATTTTGTGCAGAAGGATGCTAACTTGATGTAGAAGGCATACACATGGCACAATGGACATGAACGCAGAGCGACCACCATAGTCATGGCTCCATGACCACGACAAGCTCAGACCAACCACAGAGGTGGGGAGCAGAGGAAGGAAAGGGTCTCACCTTGGGTGTTTTTGTAGCCAATGCCAAACAGCACCACCGCCACATGGAAGCAGCAGAAAAGAGGAGCCTGGCACGATGAACCCATTGTACCGAATCAAATCCTGCTGCACAAGGACAAGAGAAATAAGAAGATAATACGGAAGTTGTTAAACAGAATCGTAGAATGCCATCACGTAATCCAAAAAAACCAAACACATATATGCATGCTTGTCAAAGTTTAATTCCAGAGAATTATAGTGCTTTTGATAGTAACCAAATTGTTTTAATACTCAGCCATCCAGTACCACACAGGAAGCAAATCCTAAAATAAAAATGCACTTCTGAACAGAACGACACACTACAAGAACTTGCCAATAGGTTTGAACAATGGATGACATACAGTACAAGAAAAAGAGCAGGAGAATGGATTCTGATAGAATGTTGCATCTTCCAAATGAAGACGATTTGCTTTTGGAGCTAGCTAGCAAGTGGAAGAATCTAGAATCAGCCGAGATTAAGAATCTATAATGCAAAAACCATAACCATTGAAGATTGAAAGAATCTGTGAAGTGAGTTCACTCTCTTTCTAGATATTTTGACAGTTTTGAGTCAACACACATATTAAAGTAAGCGACCATATCATTTATATATGCTGGCACAAACACTACCCTTGAGTAACATCTCAATTAAGCACAAGTAACAAAGTAGAGGAGATGGATCAATCATAGCAGGGGTTTAGGATAATGCCCTCAAACTTGTATGTGTCAAGTATTTAGAAACAAAACAGTGTCACATTTATGGAAATAGAGGGACTAAAAAGATATATGAGCATAAGGTTTTCAATAAGTAGACTCAAAGGCACATGACATCACAGAGAAGATAAAAGCACAAGATGACTGCAGTGACTAGGCTACAAGTTAATACAATTAACACAAGTTAATACTGGCCTGATATACTACTCAGGCTAAGAAGAAGCAGGTACAGTAGTAGTTTTAGCACACTAGTACATGTCTTAAAATGGAAGCATCGCTGCTGGGTTATATTAATAAATAATCCAAGTGTTGCAACAGCCAACAAAATTTAAAAAAATCTATACACATTCACAGACCACAACACATTTACCGACATTGATGGACTGGACAAACCTAACACATACTTATCATACCAACTAGTAGGATGCCCGTGCTATGCTACGGTGTCACACAAGATTTCGCTTCATCCATTTGGTAATCTAAGAGGACATTAGACAATCACTACTCCATACATAACTTTTTGTGATATATTTAGACAAAAGGAAAAAATAATGAACAACACTTGCAATACATTCTGTACTGAGCAAAGAAACAAAATGCACAGTAAAAGATGCTCTTATGCAACTAGGACAACCCTAAATAACATACAACAATGCAATTGTAGCGTTGTTCAACAAGAACTCTCGTCTTCTATTGGCAGTTTAGCACCACACAAACAGAAAAGAATTTTGTGCAAAAACATTATTCGCATGGTGACATGAAGTTTGGCTAAATTCAACATTTAGTTACCATGAAAATAAAACAATGAACTCGGATAGGCATTAGCAGTGTAGTACAAAATGTATCACTCTAACTTTGGGAAATAGTTAGTCTGGTGGGTATCCAGTTTACTTGCATATGACCAACACTAACCATATGACAAACGAACTACAATTCATTGTGTAGGTAAGACTAAGTACCTACAAATTAAATGGCTAAGTACCAAGCTTCAGTTCTACATCTCTACATCTTCTATATTTACCAACCCACTTGCCCACAGACCAATTTAAAGTTTTTGCAGCTTAGGGGTTAAACCGAGGGAAGCAAAAGAAATAGACACATTTAGAAATGCTAAGTACTTGTGGGGTCAGCACTACAATTTTTTGTAATGCAGAAAAATGAGAGCCTTTGAAAGCTTTGATGAGGTGTATTAGGAAGCAAATGATGATCGATAACAAGGTATACCATATGAATAATCAACTAGACTTCACTATGTAGGCACTACCAAGTAACAACAACCTAAATTCCCATCCCCACCCCTACCATCACAACTGTAATAACCTCCTTCCCTACAAATAGCCTCCCAAGAATCCAACCAAGGCCAGCTCAGCATAGCACACCGCACCACAGAGCAATAGCCATAGCCAGCAGCAATGGGGATAGAGTCAGTCAAGTGTGGGTGTTGTGGCATGAGGGAGGACTGCACCCAGGACAACATTCCGGCGATGATGTATCCCTTGACAGATCTGCATCCACAAGGCGAGGGGAGAGAAGGGGTCAGTTGTAGAGAGACGTAATTTAGATAGGTAAATCGAAATAGAGAGACAGTGGGGGAAGAGAGAGAGAGAGAGAGGAAGCCAGCGAACCCTGGCCAGAAGCTGGAGTAGGAGCACGCTGTTGATGTTGGTGGCTTCCAAGACACCTCTGTCGCCCACTCCGCCATGCCACAACCGAACCACATCGGAACCCTAGCCGTCAACGGAGCAAGAAACAAACCTAGACGTCGAGATCTGCAAGGGAGACAAGAAGAGGTGAGGAAGAGAGGGAGGTATGTGACGAAGAGGAGTGGAGAGACTCACCTGAGTCACCGGAGCCACGACGGCGACGTGCTAGCCACAACCCTAGCCGCTGGGAAGGGTTGCGCTTGGCCTCTGGAGGACGCGCGCGCCGGATCTGGCCTGATGGGAGGAAGGAACGGACGGAGGAGGTCACGGTGGTGTGTTGGGCGCGCCGGAGGATGCCGAAATCGGGCGGGATCTGGCCCATCGGTGGTGGGATTGGGCGATGTTGGTGGCGGTGACGAGAATTGGTGCGAGGGAGAGGGAGGCACGACGTGCGATCGGGCAGCCGCCGCAGACACGCCCCCACGGCGGGGTGGTGGGTTGGTGCGGGGATCCGGAGGAGGAGGAGGTGGCCATGGTGGACAGTACGGGGTGCGGGGGCAGCGGGGTTGTGTCGATTGGATCTAGGGGATCGAGGCAAGGGGCAGAGGGAGGAGGGAGGGACGAGGTGGGCGGTGGGTGAGGAGGACGGCGAGGTCGGTAGAGGGTGGGAGGAAGGGTTGCCACGCAGGGAGAGGACTGGATCTCCGTTGTCCTTGGTTGAGGGGAGAGGTGGGGGTGAGATCGGGAGGGGGCGGCGGCGGCGAGGAGATGGGGGATCTGAGCTAGGGTTTGGGCTGCCGGTGGGCTATCTCCTTTTCCTTTTTTTTGTAGATAGATGGATGGATGGATGTGGGATGGAGAGATGGATGGATGGGCGCCATGTCATCGATCCGTGGGAATGGTTCTGATTGGTTCAGAAAACTAGTGATTTAAAAGAGTTTCCAAGTACTACTAAAACTAGAAGGATTTTGTGAAGTAGGTATCAAAAATATTTTGCAAAAGGGTACCACACAAATTTTCACTAGAATTAGACCATATTTTATGGATAAGGACCAATTTTTACGCATTTCTGATCTTTCTAGCTATTTTTAATCATTTTCTGAGAGGCAAAAATGTTTTTTGTGAAGAACCTATCAAATATTTGTTGTAAAATTGGACTCCATCAATTTTCTCAAATACTAGTCCATATTTAATATACAATTGACCAAATGGTTGGGTGTCAAAATCTTTGACCCACCTCGTGCAAAAAGAATAATTTCCGCCGATTCAGCTGGAAGCGGGTCAAATTTGAACTGCAGCTGCCTCATAGTTTGCTATTTATTTTTTCCAAAAATCATTTCTAGGTACATAAGTATCTATTTAATCAGAGAAACACCAAAAGTTTTCCAAGATTCAACCACTAGCTAGGAACGGTCAAGCCCGCCGTTTTAACCGCATTTTGAAACGGGCATAAAAAATTCAAAAAAAAATCAAAAAATTGGGAAACCTTCGCATTGTGTCATTATATGTGGCCAATTTCCCAAGAAAAATAACAAACTTGTAATACGGCAATTATTTTAAAAAAGTGTTCTCAGAAATGAGCTATCATCTCTGAAGATTCATGGCTTTCAAGCCAAATGATCAATCTTATGGCCACATTCGTGGCATAGTTTGTTCAAATGATCTCATATTGTGCACAAGGGTGCATATTGGAATGGCAAACAATGTTGCCTAAGGAAGTTTTCATTTTCTTTGGACGAAAAAACCATTTTTCATTTTCCGAGTGCCCGAAAGGAGGTTTTTTTGTGAAGGAACTACCAAATAATTGTTGCAAAATTGGACCAAATCAATATTCTAAAATACTAGGACATATTTAATGCACAATTGACAAAATAGTTGGGTGTAAAAAGTTTTGATCCACCTCTCGTGAAAAAGACAAATTCCCGCCGATTCAGTTGGAAGCGGGTCAAATTTGAACTGCAGCTGCCTCATAGTTTGCTATTTATTTTTTCCAAAAATCATTTCTAGTTACATAAGTTCCTATTTAATCATAAATACATGGTTTGGTGGCGATACGTCGAGGTTTGGACGGTGGCCGAGGGCCCCAACTCTAGAGCGCGTAAACTCGCATGCCCGTCGCGTGGTCACCGCGTGACCGTAATGTTGCCATGTGTTCTAGGCGGCCTAGGCATGTCTAGTGGGTTGGGAACTCCCCATGTTGGTGCTAGGAAGAAAATTACAACATAAGATTCTCACGAGGAGACCGATCGATGCTCAAACATGAATTAGCAGCCAAGTGTTTGATTAGCGGTACGGGAAATGCACATGGCCAATGGGCGTGAGTTTTGGCTGAGGATGATCATCTACTAAGGAGAATGTCTACACAAATTTTGAGCTCAAAAGGAGGATCCTAGGTGGTACTTGCTTTGCAAAGTACCACACTGGACAAAAATATGAATGTTGAAGCTGGGCTCAAAATAATGAACGGAGTGAGCTGAAATTTTGTGAAGGATGGTTATTTGGGCATAAGAAAGCATTGTAGAAAATTGATACCATTTGGACATGCCAAAGTAGTATTTCCTTCACAATGCTCTTCTATGGACAAAAACTTGGGAAAACTAGTGAGAGAGATTGGATGAATGAAATGAGCTCAAAATTGGTGTAGGTAAGTAACGTAGGTATGGTCATGCGCTGGTAAATTTTCAGATCATTTGGGTAAGCCTAGCTAGTACTTACTTCACAAAGCTTCTCTCGAGGTAGAAACTTTGGAAATTTCCCGAGAAAGATTTACAAGGAAAATTGAGCTGAATATTATCATGTGGTAATGATTTGGGTATGGAAGAGTGCCCGAAAAGTTTGAGGGTAATAGGAGGGGTCTATATAACACTTGCTTTGCAACGTGCCAATTTGGCCATAAAATATAAATTGAACCTGGGCTCACATAGATGATTTGACTGAGTTGCAATTTGGAGGAGGGTGATAATTTGGACATATGAAGGAACCGTATAAATTTCATGTCATTTAGAGATATAAAAAAGGTACTTCCTTCACAATGCTTCTAGGTGGACAAAATCTTTGGAAATTTGCCGAAGAAGATTTGCTAGGACAATGGAGCTGAATTTTGTCATGCGGTAATGATTTGGATAGGAAAGAGTGCCCAAAAATTCCGAGGGCAATCAAGAATATATAAATAGCACTTCCTTCATAAAGTGTTGTTGTGAACAGAATAGGAAAATGAATATTGTTGAATTAGTTTTGAACTAGGCAAGGAAGGATTTTTACATATTTGATGAAGATATGCCCCAAAGAATTTATGAGATTTTTTTGGGAATTTTGGGAATGATAGAAATATAGGTTGCTTCACAACCTAGGGCAAAAACTGCCACATGGACATGACACATAGGCAAAACTGATGAGATGGCGTCTAGTCATCACAACCCACCACAATCTACAAGGCTATGACCATCTATATTGGTCATTAACAACTAGAAATAAGGCAGCGGACTAGCACTGTTTGCTTTGTGACCATTTCGTGTAAGGAAATTACGACCTTTCTGACCAAAGTGGTCGCAATGGTTTAGGGTTTGGAGCCCCCTGAACAGCTTTTGACCAATTGGTCTAAAATGGTCATAAATTTATGACCAATTCTTCGAGGGTCACTGACAGAAGGTCATAAGTTGACATATTTCTTGTAGTGAGGTGCAACGATGTGCTCGGTGAAGAAGCCCCGGTGAGCTGGGAGACGGCGTCGATGAAGCGCACCTGATGCGGTGGAACTCGGTGTTTGTGGGGCACATCGGTTGCGGCGGCCGACGTTGTCGGTGGACCACCCGGTGCGGTGGACGAGGGCGTAGATGAGGTAGCTCCGGTGCGGTGGTGAAGCGCGACCGTCATCTTCGTCGTCGTCGTCCGGCACAGAGGTGGGGAACGGTGGGGAAAGAGACGAGACAAGGGGCGATTCGAGGGTTGGCGGCGAATTAGGGATTTGAGCAATCTGGGCGTGGAAGGGGATGGTGGAGAAGAGAGATTTTGCAGGGATGGAATTGGGACCGCCAGATATTTCAATCCAAAACATGGAAGCGCGAACTTATATGTAACATCCCAAATTTTCAATTTGGAATGTTATACATTAGGACATCATGCATATCATATTTTATTTTGCTTTTGGTTTTGATCCTAGAAAATCCTAAGCAACTCAAGGACCCACGGAGAGAGTTGGGGATTTCGTGATTTACATATTTGAGTTTTCTCAAATTATGTAAACAGGATCATTTTATTTTATTTATTTTATCATCAATTATTTCTATTACAAAAATATGAGAGAGGGAATAAAATGACTTTCTCAAAATATAGAAATATTGAGGATTTAATAAAAAAAATCAAAAAAGTTTTATTTCGGAGTTTTTCGGTATTTTTATTTGAATTTAGGAAAAATGCGTGTTTTTCAAAGTTGTAGTTTGGGCCCAAATAAATGTTCACTTTATCGGGCTTGATTTTAGGAACCTGGCAAAAATTATTTCGTGATTTTTGGAGTCCGTTTAGTATTTCTTTTTATTTTTCTTCCGAGCGGAATTATAAAAAAGAAAAAAAAACAGAACCGACTTCGGGCCGTATTCGGCCTGGACTCCGCCGGCCTAGGCTATATAAGCCGCCGCCCCGGCCCGAGGAGAGCCCAGCCGCCAGCGCCCGACCTAACCCTAGCCGCCGCCGCCTCTAGCCGCCGCCGCCGCCCGCCGCCGTCGGAGCCGCGTGCCTTTCGAGGTTCGCGGCCACCTCGTTTTCCGTGCTGTTTAAAACAAAATTCTGTTCGTCGTTTTTCTTTTTCGTCGGATTTTCCGCGGTTATTTTCTGATCGCGATTTCTGATCCGATTTTCATTTTAGTATAACTTTTCGCTCGTTTATCGGAATCAGGCGATTCAAGTGCCTGGAGTTTCGTCTTGAAACCCTCTTTCCGAATAATCAACTTAAACAGGTTTTTGCTACTGTAAAATTTGCCCTAGATCCAGATTACTAGAACGAAGTTGTTTTCTTTCGCCGTTTGTTTTCTTTTGCTTCGTTCGATTTGATTCTTTTTGCCAACCAGGGTTCTTAAGTTGAACTTTCTGGTTAGATCTTCTATTTGAGTTTTACCTGTGCATTAGATGAGTAATTATTGTATGCTTGTTGTTTGTCTGCGATAGAATACTCGGAGTGCGCCGCTTGTTACTTCGAATCTCTAGGTTACGCGAATCATCAGCAAGGCAAGTTCACACTTTGATCATATCCCCTTTCATACCCAGTTTTTATTGCATTAGAACAATCTTCACACATTGCATGATTAGGATCTAATTAAACTGTGGGATGGGAAGTAGATGAGGTAGTACCTATTACCTGTTTATTATCAAACCTTTGGGAGTTACTTCTACGTTTGCTTATTATGCCATGCTATGCTAGTAGACGTGGATTGGGTGAGTGAAATCCATGATAGATGTGAGATTGATAATTAAGGGTTTATCTAAGGTGGCAACCTAACACACATCTGGGTGGATTGAGGCACCTGGGGTTACCAGGACTTGCCTGTTTTCTTGGACCGCCACCCAGGCTCAAAGGGATCATGAGATTATTCATACTAGAAACTTCCATGTGCAGCCACATGCCATTATGGGCTCTGGCATAGTTGACTAAGTTGTGCGAACTCTTACAGTGGTAGACTAGCAGATGTAGGGGAAAGTAGGTGTACCGGTCTACCCGTCGTAAGGTGCTAGCGCTTCTGAAAGACTGTGTCTTGGTCATCCGTCTTCTCAAACACCCTGCAGTACGAGAAACCAAATGGAGGCGATCGAGTCTTGTGGGGAAAAGTGTGCAAACCTCTGCAGAGTGTAACAAACTAATCATGGTTAGCCGTGTCCCCGGTTATGGACAATCTTGAGTATCTAGTACCTGGATTTTCATGTGAATCTCAACATGTCACTCTAAAATTAATACTGTTGGGTTTTAATGATGTTACTTAATTGGGATTGAGAATGCTGTGAACCATTCTCAATGTTTCACAACCACCATGATAGTAATTAATTTTATTCCTTTGAAGTAGGGAAAAATTGGCTTTACGCAAAAACTATAAACATAGAGCTTTCCACCAGCCAAATATGCATATAGTATAGTTGTTGCATTCCATTACTCTCTATGTGTTACCTTGCCAGCATATTCCATGTGCTGACCCGTTTCGGGCTGCAACGTTAATGTTGCAGACTTTTCAGACGAAGATTAAGGAGTTTTAGGTCGTGGTTCTATACTCAGTGATGCCGTTGGAGTTGATGGACTCACTTATCTTCCAAGCCTTCCGCTGTTATCGTCACTAGATGGCCTTAAGCCATATTTATTGTAATAACTTCTCTTTTGAGACTCTCGATGTAATAAGTGTGTGATTGCTACTCTGCTATAAATCCTCCGAGTACTGTGTGGTGTCAGCATTACTGATCCAGGGATGACACCGGAGCACAGATATCAGACTGTTTGAGGTCTGGTCGCTACATTATATTGTCGTCGTCCTTTTATTGGGGGGAGGGGGTGGGTGGCTAGGTGCTACGCGTCTGTCCAACACACGCGACCACCCCGACAGGACTATGCTTCGATGCCTTAAGGCACCTGCCTTTGTGTCCATGACATATGGGCCCAATAGGAGGTTGGCCCACATGTCAGCGATCCAGAGGCAGTTGCCTTTAAGGCACCGAAGCAACGTCCACCCCGACACGACCCTGGTTTGCCTGGTGCGCCTACATTTGAGAATGCAAACGAATCTTCTTTCATTTGCAAACGAATCTGTATGTATTACCATGCCTGTGTTTTCCTTGCAATAATTAGTCATTTGAAACGAGATACTCCATCCGTTCACTTTTGTAAGTCGTTTCAGACAACTTAAAATGAACTGTTTTGCACATTGTCTGAAATGTCTTCAAGGTCTTATAAAAGTGAACAGAGGGAGTACTATAAATTAATTAATGAGGAGTTATTTGAAAAAAAATCGAAACGGTACCCACACTAACGTGGATTAGAGTGTGTGTCACATAATTAGTTATTTGAATTAGAGTGTGTGTCACGTAGTTAGTTATTTGAATTGGAGTGTGTGTCACGTAGCCATCTCTAATTCTAATGTGGATTTCGCATTTCACTGTATCCACGCTACTTTTTTAATACAAATTCATATGTATATGATGAACACCATGGTAGTGAGAAAACTTTTGGATGGATTCAAACATATGACCTACAAAATAGCACAACTAATTGAGTCAATGTCAACTTTTCGAAACTTAGTATGGGACAAATTCGAAATAATTACCCGTATGCCTGGTCCTCGGTTCAAATCTTACAATGTACACCGAATTGAAACATCGATATTAAGTCTCGTACTATGTACATTCAAATGTTGTTTTTACCCCCCCCCCCCCGCACAAACGGTACATACTTCCTGTATCGGTCAATCTTCCTCTCCTAACCACCTTAGGAAGCTATCGGTTTCCAACACACGTTCATTCTTTCTCTCCATGTTTTGATCTCTAAGTCTCTCAACTACACAACCCCTTTTTCCACTCTGTTACCAAATGTACTTACCTCACACACCCGCCATTGCACCCCATGCCGAGCTCTCTCTCTCCCCCTCTCCCTCTCACCCTCTCGCGCTAAATACATGCATTGCCTATCTAGCCCCCCAACCTCTCGTGCATGCGCACGCACGCACGTTGTATATCTAGGTCACTCCCTCGAGACTGTCTCACTCTTTCTTACGCACGGCGGGCCACACTCTCTCAATCTCGCTCTCTTTATCTGAGTCTCGTTTAACCTCGTTTTCTTTCACACACAAATGATATATCTCCCTGTTCGGGCCTCGATCGACACACTCTATACTCTCTCACGCAAATTGTCTATCTAGGTCAGTCCATCCAAGCCGCCACCACTCTTTCGACCTCATGGTGGGCCACGCTCACTCAATCTCACTCTCTCTCCGTATGTCTTGATTGACCTCACTCTTTATCGGACAAAAATGATATATCACCATGTTTGAGCCCAATTCGACCTATTCACATTGTATACTCTCTCACGCACATCGTCTATCTAGGTCACTCTCTCCAACCCGTCTCACTCTTTCGATCACACGACGACCCTATGTGATCCGTTGACCTTGCTTCCTCCCACACACAAAATATATCTACACGTATGTGACTGGATCATCTCTCAAGCTCTATCTTACAGCCCTCACCCTTGCCAAAAAGCTCAATCGGACAATATCTCTCCAGAGCATATATAGTTGTTCAATGAATGTCGGAGCACACTCACTTTGTCTCTCTATCTATATGTCTCTCGATTGACCTCGCTTTCTCACACCGTATGTTCCACGTGTTGAAGCTACTACCTCTCCATCCCTCGCAAAGCCGGAGCTATTTACATTGCGGGGGGCACTCCAACCTTGGATTAATTTGTGTAGGCATTTATTCCGGTCGGTTTAGATTATATTTTCATAGCATTCGGCCCACAACTACTCCAAACACCGTTGCAACCCACGCAACTGCCCTAGTTGATTTCCCTCTGGCTCGGTCATCGCTCTCTCGCACATCCTTTCTCGCCTTCAACGTCGCACCATGGTATTATTGAAAAAACTATGTTGTTCTCTTTAATTATTATAAATAAGCTACAAAACTACACATCGATAGTCCACTTGGAATGGAACAAATTTTGACCCACAAATTAATATGGTACAAACTACACACCAAGGGGCCCACATGTCATGAAACAAATTTGGACCCATATACAAATTAAAAAAATAAAGGATGAGGATAGAACATGCGACCGGGCCTTCAAGCCACACGTCAAGAGTAGGCAACATACGTATAATAGCAATGTTTGTTGTACCCCCTTTGTTCACATAATATTTTTATATTACCACAGCCTAATTAATGGATGACATGTAATATTATTTTTAGTACTATTCGCCTTCACTTACTAGTGGGTTCCATGTGTGCTCTCTCTCTCTCCTCCCCTTCTGTGTTTAGACGCACGGACTAGTAATTTGTACGTGCTTTGCACGTTAGATTAAAAGTAAATATCCTATCTCATAAAAATCAGAGTACTACAATGAATTTATATATGAAGAATGCATTAGAAAAAAACATATAGTTTTATTCCAAAAGAAATGATAAGGGAGTGTTTGTGAAGTCTTTTAGTTTTTGAAATTCGAACTTATAATATAGGTAAAATTAATTTGATGTTATAATTTTCATCTTTCCATACTTTCAAGTCAACGTTTTCTCATAAACTCTATCTCATCTGTGTGTTGTCGACCGCACATCAATTTAAGTAACTTAGTTTCCCCTTAAGAAAAATAAAGTAAAGTCTAAATATAAAATTTATAATGATATTTTGAATATTTCACTCAGCGAACAAAAATATTGCCATGCGTACACTTTTTTCTACCGTGTTCTAATTCTTTTGAGAAAAAAATACTTCCCTACATGCATTCAACAGTATTCATGTGAGGAGCAAATTGCTAATATAGGCCGCTAGCCTCTACATGCACATTTGTTTAGATGCTTCTGGTGTGTACTGGAGTATTAACAGGAACATTTCACAATATGAGGCTAGCTGCGTGCTCACTTGAAGCTCTAGAAAGATCCTCCCAGCCTTGTTTTGGCGCCCAACCGCGGGAGCGAATCCCACTAACCATAACCGTTGGATTAGTAGGGTTCAACTTTGATAAATGGTGGCGATTCAACCCGCGGAGGAAATCAATGGCTAGCAAACGATTCTGTGTCACGGTGGGTGGCTATCCAAAGTTTGAAAATTGGTGTACTAGAGAAGATAGAGATACAATATATTTTTACACGCACATTTTTCCTCCGTGCCGAGACGTAGCACACCCTACCGCGCGGTTTCGGGGTCCTCCCGGGTGGTGCACGCATATATTCTTCCTGACGTGGGATGCCCTACTGCGTGTTTTCTGGGTCCTCGGTCGTAGCGCCGAAGCAAGTAAATGAGTCATCAAATCACGAAAGACCACCTTTCCCGCCGAGTACATCAGTGAAGCACGGTGGCTAGCTAGTTGGGCTAGTTCGACCAATTAGCTAGGCCGCCGCCACATTTGTTTTTTCACCCCTTTTTTATCTACTTGCCGGCAAGTAAATTTAAATATCCACCGCGGCGTTGCTCTGGTGTTTGGGTGCGGCATGATTTTTAATTTTTTGATTGACGGGAGCAGGCACGGCAGGATTTTTAATTTTTTGATTGACGGGAGCAGGCGCGGCAGCAATTAGTCACAATGACTCCGCCTGTACCCACTGCTCCCTGATGTGAGAAGTCGTCGACTGGTGTTTTACCGTGGTGAAAACCAAAAGATTCCCCGCTCCCTCCGCCTTCCCGTAGATTGCATTGCCTTTCAGCCGTTTCGCCCCCTTTGCTTCCTCTCCCCATCGCTTCTACCTGGTGCCATGGCGGCGTAGCAGATCACGGAGTCCGAGGTGAGGCTCCTGACACAGGAGCTCCATGCCAAGGATGCGGAGATCAGGGCCAAGGACGTGGAGCTCCGTGAGCTCAAGGAGGAGAGGAGTGCCATGCTCCTCCGTTATGTGCGGGAGTTCACGGAGCTTCAAAAGCGGCAGACGTCCACCACAAAGATGCTCGAGGCGTCGGCGGCGTTGCTGCAGAAAGCGGGAGATATGATAGGCCATCAGGGGAGCCGGCTGGAGCGCGAGCGAGCCGATCATGACGAGGTCTAGGATCGCCTCAGCCACTTGGTGAACCAAGTTGCCACACACATGTTGCGGCTGTGCGATGCCTACCGTCGTGCCAACGCGACGATGCTGGCCGTCGGGCTAAACCCGTTCGACCACCCGGTCGACTTCAACGAGCTGCAGCTTCCTGACCTGGTCTCCTTCTTCACCTATATCTCCGAGGAGCAGAGCCGTCTTCGCGAGATGGTGGGGGCTGAGCTGGACAAGGAGGGGTTGCGGGCTGCTCTCACCGTTGCCGGGCGAATCCTTTCAGGGCTCCGTCACCGGAATCCATTCGTGCCATTGGACGCCGTCTTTGACGAGCTGGCTCCCGTCGACGGGGAGCGGGCTCTGCGGGCGGTTGCACCCTGCATCACCAACGTCGTGCGCCTTGAGAAGCAGAGGGACTGCGGTGGTGTTTAGGCGCCCTCCGCATGGGCATGTCCATGTCTCGGCGCAACATGATCGTTGGATCAAACTCAGACGGTGCAGATCAGTCACTGTAGCACAAAGCGTGTGGGTGTGTTTGGTTGCATTCTCATCTCAATATAGTTGTTTCCTCTTCGTGTATTTTTGTCAACCTACTAGTGTGGACTCATGCACCCTTCATGCACTCTGCCAAACACCCAAAAGTGGGTCGAGAAGGGAACTTTTGCTCCCATCACGTGCACCCTTCATACACCCTGCCTAACACTATTCGTGCTTCATATGGTTCATGTTTCGTGGAGTACTGTAGCACCGTACTCTCCGTGCGCTGTGGACCTACTTCTGTTAACATTGATCTCACCGTTCATTCTCGACCGGACAGTCAAAAAAGCGGTACTATGTTACATATAGGAGTAGTTGACATGCGCACAACACCATTTGTTATCATCATATCTTACTACACTAGCAACAAGATTGTGTAGTATTGACGTATGAACCACCGCACATGCCTAGTAGTAGGAGCACTGTGTATGTTCAAGTGGCTGCCGTGTTTTGTACTCCTCCGTCGTAAGAGTGGAAACGCTTGCTGTAATCATTTTTTTTCTTCAGAAAAACAATGGACACGCTCTACCGTGCGGATCCTCCTCCAGCCATGCACTAAATTACTCACTTTCGCTAAATTACTCCGTAGTAGAGTGACGGTAGACTACCCCAATCGAAGCGCCGCAGTAATGCCCAATGAGCTGTCAAATCACAAAACCCCCTCCTTTCTAGCAGTAAGTTGGACGGACGAAGCAACCATCATTTCACTCTTCTCTCTCAGCTTCCTCTCTACCCAACCCTCGCTTTTGCCTCATCTTCTCCTCATTTCTTCAAGAAAACCCGACCTGCTTCTGCCATTGTTCTTCTCTCCCAAAGAAGGAAAGGTGAGCGCATCAATGGTGTTGATTCTGGCCAAGGCCCGGTCTTGCAACCCCGAGACTGATCCTATAACTCCCACTCTTTTCTTCTTTTGGGTTTGTGATTATGGTTTCTTTTCTTTTATTTCTATTTGACAGTTTCTTGATGGACGCTGGAGCACCGGGCGATGTCATGTCTATGGCTCCGGGCTAAACCGTCGAGGCTCATGGTACGAAGAAGCGCAAGCACCCCACCATGACTGCCGCAGACAAGCTCAAAGCCATCGCCATGTCCAAGCCCCCCTCTCCGGGATCCCTCATTAAGCAAGTCCAGGTAATATCTCTTCTTGACGATCTTTTTCTCAATCTTGATCATGCTTTTTCTTCTAACACGCAGTACTAGTACTAGTAGTAAAACTTTCTGGGTGATCTTGCATGTGATTTTTGTGTGCCAAATGACGGTTCTAAATTCCTCTTTTGACCAAAACATGTGATAGGTTGACACTGATTTCTTATAGATTGCTTTCAACTACTCCCTCTGTCCCAAATTTCTTGTCTTAGATTTGTCTAGATACAGATGTATCTAATACTAAAATGTGACTTGATACATCTGTATCTAGAAAAATCTAAGACAAGAATTTTGGGACAGAGGGAGTACTTTATGAACATCAATGCTACCTTTTAAGAG
Source organism: Triticum urartu (assembly GCF_003073215.2). NCBI lineage: Eukaryota > Viridiplantae > Streptophyta > Magnoliopsida > Poales > Poaceae > Triticum > Triticum urartu. The sequence continues at coordinate 406,181,835 of NC_053022.1, read as the reverse complement.
GGTATATTTGCCTCAGTAACTTGTGTTATGGATATTGCATGTAATCCCTCTGCTCTCATGCCTTTGAAGACATGTTCTAGTGTCTTTGTTCACTCATTTCTGTGCGTATATGTAGTCATATATGGAGTATAATATCGAAAATCATCTTATATTTCTGAACAGAGGTAGTAATAAAATATGGTTTCTGTTTGAATTAGAACCAGGTCCGCGGTGGAGATGAAGTTCTCAAAGTCATGCCGTGTGAACTGGAAGACCTGATGATGAGTTCTACTGCTAAACTATCCAGCTGCTGTGTCCTTGTCGCCACGTGTCCTGAACTAGGGTTTTCCTGTAGCATGGTTGTCAGGCGTGTTCTCGACGCTGTACTTGACCACAACAATTTCCTGGATGTGCCTTCGATTACGAAGGGTGTGGTTCTTGTAAAGCTTCCCAACAAATCTGATGCAGCCTGTCTTCATCATCATGTTTATGAGTGGAAAGACCACTCTGTTAGGTTCTCCAAGGTTGACAAGATGGTGATGGTGCATGTAGACATCTCACACGAAGTCCATGGCCTAGTTAGTTATGCGGGGTTCATCCCATAGGTCGGTGGAAAAAAAAGTCTGTAGAGTTTAGTTAGTGCAACTTTGCTTGTCTGTAGTAAGTACTATTGTTCAGTACTTGATTTGTGTTTGTGAACCCTGTATTGTTTATTAGTACTGCCGCTTTTGGTGTGTGGTCAGTCCTGAGAACGGTCTATGTTAATGTCTTTCCACTCAATTCAGTCTGTATATTTTGAAGTATCCATATCATATTTTTGTGAGGACGGTCTATCAATTATGGTTACACTCTAATATCTATATGCATTGCAGGGTTTATCGCACCCACCAGGATTTCCAGCCCCATGGATGTTCGGTCCATATGATTTGTCACGACCTTTGGACTGTCCTGCTTGTGGGAGTAGGCGGGGCCCCTGCATGCCACGCGTAGTTGGACGATCAATCTTCTGTTTAGTACTTCAACATTGTGATTTCCTGGTAAGGATTCACTCGTGTCACATCAAGTAAATCTTATTGATTTACTGTCTAAATCTTATTGATTTAATGTCATGTTTTCTTTCTTTTCCTGCAATTTTACTATGCAGGTTTTGCCATGTGACATTCATCACAGAATAAACCATTTGGTTTGCTCTACGATGGCTATTTTTGCAGGTTTCTGTCACATCCCTAGTTCTGGTATGACCAAGACCAGCTAGCCATTTGTGCATCATGTTTAAGTTCCCTTTAAATTTGAAATGGGGATTTGTGAAACCCTCAGAATCATTTCTGGAAATAATCCAGATAAAAATTTCTCCAAAAAGGTCCAAGAAAATGTTCATGTTACTCTCTGAAAATATTGGTCAGAGGTAAAAATCAAACCGATATTTTAAGGAACCCATAAATATTTATTTTGGACATTTGGAGTTAATCCAGTAATTATTTGCGTTGGATAAATATATATATATATATATGAAATATTGTCCAATAATTCTGAATTTTGGTGAGGGGCTTTGGAATAATCCATTAGGCCCCTGCAAAAATTGTCAGAATTAAATAAAATGATTTGGTATTTTTATCAAATCAAAACAAATGTTAGAAAAATAGAAAAGAAAACAAATAAAGGAAAAGGCCTACCTGGACCTTACCTGCAGCCAAGCAGCCCAGTGGCCCAACAGGCCGTCCCAGCTGACTGGCGCTGCCAGTCGTCGTCTCCACCGCGCCAGAAGGACGCCGAGCGCGTGCTCGCCGCGCGCGAGCACACGCCGGCCACCTCCTTCTTCCCCGCTCGCTGCTGGAGGCCCTCGATGACGCCACGCACTCCCCTCAGCCTCTCTCACTCTCTCTCGCTCTCTCTCGTCCCCATCCCCTCCTCTGCTCTCTCTCCCTCGCACGCACCGAGCGGCTCCGTCGCTGCCGCACACCGTTTCCGCGCCCACCGCCATGGCCTCGCCTCCCCGTCGTGCTCAGAATCTCCGCCACGTCGCCTACTACCTCCTCGTCAAGCCACGCACCTCCGGACGGCCTCCATCGCCGCCATCGCCATCGTCTTCGCCACCGGCTGCCAGAGATCGCCCTCGCCGTTCCGGCTGCACCAAGCCTTCCCCGAGCTCGCTGACGCCTCCGCTGGATCCGCCATGAGCTCTACTTCGTTCCCCCCTCCTCCCCGTGCTCGTTTGCCCTGTCCAGCTAGCTCAACCACCGCGCCCGCGAGCTCCTCGCCGCCGGCCATGGCGCCACGATGGCCAGAGCCCGAGCCAGCCACTCCCCCGCGCGTCACCGTGCTGCTGGTGACGCCAGGAGGCCGTAGAGGCCCTCCGCATCCCCTGCCATGCACCGCAGCGCTGCGCCCGCACGCCACCGAACTCCGGCAGCCGCCCCGAGCTCCGCCCCGGCGAGCTCCGGCCGTCCCCGCCTCTCCCACTTGCTCCAGATGACGCGGACGAGGCTCAGCTCCTCGCCCGTGGTCTCCACCGCCCGAATGGTCACCGGAGGGCGATTCCCGTGCCCTCCGCCGCGTTCGGCCTCGCCGGCGGCTAAATGCCGGCAAGTTTGACCGAGTCAACCCCGCTAATTAACCCCCCCTGTGACACTGATAGTGGGCCCCGCGCCCTAATCTGTTAATTAGATTAGAAATAACCCCCTCTGTTAATTAACCTATGAAACTGACGTGTGGACCCCACACGTCAGGTTTGACCGGTCAGCCACGGTTGACTTGCTGATGTCATGCCACTGTCATGCTGACGCAATTATTCATTTTCTGGTATTAAAATAAATCAGGAAATTCCAGAAAATATTCAAAACTTCAAAAATTCATAGAAATTCAACCGTAGCTCAGATTGAAATAATTTATATATGAAAAATGATCAGAAAAATTCAATCTATCCATCTGTACCATTTTCATGCATGACAAACCAACCTATACATGATGTATGTATGAAAACACACTTATGGCATATTTAAGAGCTTAATTTGGAGTTGTATTTGAACCCTTGGCTCAAATGGACTTCAACCAAATAAATGCTAGGTGCTTTAACTCAAACAACATCACATATTCATGCCATGATCATGCATCATATTGATGCATATACTTGTGTTTGATTTTCGATAGGTCCTGCTCCGGGAAGTGTTCAGGAGCACCTATCAGTGGAGCAGTGCCCCCTGTTGATCTACCAGGCAAGCAACCCCCCTTGTTCATTCCGATACAATCCTACTCTCTCGCTCCTGCTCTCATTTATTGCATTAGGACAACAACGATTCAACTACTACTTTATGCTGCGGTAGTTGAACCCATTCCTCTGCATGACCTGTCATTCCCACAGTAAATAGTTAAAACCCACTAGCATGTGTAGGAGTTGTCTGAGCCATGTTGTGTTCCTACCATGCCATGCCTGCTATTGCTTAGAGTTGTGTCAGGTCTGATTCATCGGGAATGAATTGGAGTGTTATGATATGTTCTGGTGCTGAGAGTTAAGCGTGTGAACACAATTTGGTAAAGGTAACGGTGAGAGGCCATGTAGGAGTACATGGTGGGTTGTCTCATTGGGACCGTCCTTAAGAACTGAGTTCTGTGTAAGTTGTCCAATGACTAGCTACTACCACACATTGGGCTTCGGGCGCTCCAAGCTCTCTCGGCTTATTAACCGCCTTGAACTCTATCCAGGAGTTGCAAATAGTTTCTGGTGTTTGTAGGTAGTGCTATTTTTCTACCGAGTGGCACCCGGCAGGGTGGGCTCAGGACAGACTAGGCACAGGTGGCACCCGGATGGTGGGCTTGGGAACCCTGCTCACATCGTTTGGGGCCGTGAGTGACACCCCGGCCGGATCTCCTTGCGGGTGGAACCCAAATAGGCGATAAACCTGGACTAAAGTCTTGCGTGGATAGTCAGGTCGTGGCCGACACCCTCGCCAGGCTTCTGCTTGAAGGTTGCCGAGATACATGACATGTACATGGTGATAAGTGGTGAGAGCGTGTGTGAAGAAGTACACCCCTGCAGGGTTATCATGATCTATTCGAATAGCCGTGTCCTCGGTTATGGACTTCTTGGATGCTTACGTGGTACATAGACAACTTAAAGTGGATACTCTAAAATGCTCAAGACAAGTGTGAGTGCTATGGATGGCCTTCTCATAGGAGAGACGAGGATGAATCCATAGTAGTGTATTGATGTGGTGATTAGTGGACTCGTGTGCGCTGCCTCACCTCAAAGAAGTTCCTCATTGTCGTAGAACATGATAGCCACTGAGTCAAAGCTGGCTTGCTGCAACTAAAACCCCACATTACCTTCTTGATACAAATGCATGTATGATAGGATCTGATGTAAGTCTTGCTGAGTACCTTTGTACTCATGTTTGCTCTATTTATGTTTTGCAGGTGAGGCATCTGTCTCACTAGTAGTACCTCTTGGACTTCGACGAGTAGTTTGTTACCTCAGCTATGATCTTGTACCTTGGAGGGACTTGTAGATAGTCAGGCTTCTCGGCCTTTTTCTTTTGTAGTTGTCTATACTCAGACATGTAATGCTTCCGTTGCTTGTATGCTCTGAATGATGGGTCATGTGAACCCCGTTTGTATTTATGCTATGTGGCTCTTCTGAGCCTTTATCTATATGAGTTTGCGTTATGTTGTGATACCATGTTGTACAGCACATACTTGCATGTTATGCGTACGTGTGACGTGTATTGCTATGTGTGGGATCCGACAATCTAGTTGTTTATCCTTGGCAGTCTCTCTTATGGGGGAATGTATTCTAGTGCTCCCTTGAGCCATAGTAGTCCGCTACAGCCCGGTTCACCAGAGTCCTGCTAGCCCAGCATTACTGCTTAGGACACTTGACTGGCCGGCATGTGTTTCACTTCGTTCCTATGTCTGTCCCTTCGGGGAAATGTCACGCGGTGACATCCGGAGTCCTGCCTAGCCTACTACAGCCCGAGTTCCCCGGAGTCCTGTTAGCCCAGTGCTACAGCCCGGATTCACACGCTGCTGACCGACACGCTCAATGTGAATCATGTATGCCTGTTCCCATAGGTTAGTGCCGCTTTGGGTTCATGACTAGCCATGTCGGCCCGGGTTCTCTGTCATATGGATGCTAGCGACACAATCATATACGCGAGCCAAAAGGCGCAAACGGTCCCGAGCCAGGGTAAGGCGACACCCGTGGGGATACCGTGCGTGAGGCCGCAAAGTGATATGAGGTGTTACCGGCTAGATCGATGTGATTTGGAATCGGGGTCCCGACAGCTTTGGTATCAGAGCCTGACTGCCTGTAGGATTACCAAGCCAACCTGGTCGAAATTGGGTCTAGAAATTCTTTAGCTATATAGGGGAATTGATTGTGGAAGGGAACGTAAGGCTCTTTTTACTCCTTATACCTCATGTCCTTCTGATCTGAGTCATCCTATCCTTCCTACGGGGTTAAGGAACTAGGCTTTCTCTTCCGTCTATCAGGATCACGTGTTACTACTCCGTAGTCTCTAAGGTTTGGTTGATCTGAGTCATATCCCAGTTTGAGTACCTCCGGTGTAGCCTGTTTAGTAATATCTCAGAACCTTGAGTAATGATGTTGAGTATGGTGCTACCCCTTCATTTGCAGGATGTCTCATTTTGAGCATTTTACTGCCGTTATGCTGCAGGAATTGTCCTAGGAGTTCAAGAGATAGTATTTTCCTCGTACTATAATCTACATCCTTATGATGATGCTGAATCCATCCTTGTTTCCTTGGTTGGTTCTTCAGGATGTTGCCGGTTAACCAAGTTCTGTTGCTCGTATCCGGAACCATGGAGATGGTAGGGATGAGGATCCTCCCGACTAGTCTTCGTTGGCAGAGTTCATGTTAGAGATTGAGAGGAACAAGCGTGAGTCTAACCGCTTGCTAGCATGTATTGAGGAGAACACCTCCCATCAGCACAAAGAGTCAGCGTCCATCTATGATTTCATTGGTCTGAAACCACCTACCTTCCATCATTCCATTGAACCACTCGATGCAGATGACTGGCTACATAGTATCACACACAAGCTGTGCTCTGCGAACATAGCTGAAAGTGACAAGGTCACCTATGCTGCATATCACCTGGAAGGTCCTGCTAGTATTTGGTGGCAAAACTATGAGGCTATGCTTCCAGCTGGCCAGATACCTACCTGGAGAGATTTTACTGAAGCCTTTCATGAACATCACATTCCTCAAGCCCTCATTGATCGCAATAGAGAAGAGTTTTGTAGTTTCACCCAGGGTGAGATGGCTGTTGATGCTTACAGTAGAGAATTTGAGAACCTCGCTCGCTATGCTTCAGAAGAGGTGTCCACGGACGCCAAGAAGCAGGCTAGGTTCCGGAAGGGTCTCAACCCCAAGTTGCGTCGTGATCTCCACTTGCATCATTGCAATACATTCCAGGCTCTTGTGAACAAGGCCATTAACGCAGAAACAACTCAGCTCACTTACGAGGAGTCTCGTAAGCACACCCGTGATTTGGTTTCTTCCTCCGGTTCTAGTTCGCAGAAGCGCCAGATTTGGGTTCCGAACTCCGCTCTTCCACCCGGATATTCACCAAGGCCATCTTCTGTGGTGCCTCACCCAGTTCATTCATATGCTCCACCCAGACCTATTGGTAGACCGCTTGTCAATGCGGGTCCACATCCTACCTCAAGGACTTGCTTCACATGCGGAGAGCCAGGACACTATGCACGTGACTGCTCTCAAACCAATTATGCTCCACCCCAGCCTGAGAAGTCTGTTGGCCGTGGTAAGCCATCACGCAAGGTGATTAGTGTCAAGTCAGCTCCCACTGAACATGGATGTGTGCATCACGTCTCAGCTAAAGACGCTCATGATGATCCGGATGTCGTTCTTGGTACACTCCTTGTCAACTATCATCCAGCTTCGGTTCTTTTTGATACCGGAGCATCTCATTCCTTCATTTCCGAAAGTTATGCCAGATTGCACAACATATCCTTTTGTGATATGCCCTCTCCACTAGTAATTCAAACTCCTGGATCCAAATGGCAAACCTCTAGTGTAAGCCATGGTAATGAAATCCTTGTTGACAGACTTGTATTCCTTGCATCACTTATAGCCCTCAAGTCTACAGATATTAACATCATCTTGGGTATGGACTGGATGAAAGCTCATTATGCCAAGATTGATTGTTACACCAGGTCTGTTCAGCTCACACATCCATCTGGCAAGATAGTCGCTGTCTCCACCAGAGTTGCAAAGCGTCAGCTCTATTCTCTTAATGCCAACCCTCTTCCAGACCTTGAAGATATCCCGGTAGTCCGTGACTTTCCGGATGTCTTTCCAGAGGAACTGCCAGGCATTCCACCTGACAGAGATGTAGAATTTGTCATAGATCTTATCCCAGGAACCGCTCCAATCTCTAGGAGACCTTACAAGATGGCACCCTTAGAACTAGCTGAGCTTAAGAAACAACTCGATGAATCCTTGCAAAAGGGTTTCATCCGTCCTAGTTCTTCTCCCTAGGCTTGCCCCGTCCTCTTCGTCAAGAAGAAGGATGGTACGGACCGGATGGTTGTAGATTATCGTCCCGTTAATTTGGTCACGATAAAGAACTAGTATCCGCTCCCCAGGATCAACGATTTGTATGATCAGCTCACTGGATCCTCAGTCTTTTCAAAGATGGATTTGAGGTTAGGCTACCACCAAATCAAGATCAGAAATGGGGACATTCCTAAGACGGCTTTTTTCACTCGTTATGGCCAGTTTGAGTACACCGTCATGTCCTTCGGTGTAACTAATGCTCCAGCTACATTCTCCCGCTTGATGAACTCGATCTTCATGGAGTACTTAGATAATTTCATCGTGGTTTACCTCGATGATATCCTTATTTACTCGAAGAACGAGGAAGAGCATGTCGAACATCTTAGACTTGTGCTAGGAAAACTCAGAGAGCACCGCCTTTATGCCAAGTTCTCCAAGTGCGAATTTTGGTTGCCAGAAGTAACCTACCTAGGCCACGTGATATCTGGTAAGGGCATTGCCTTCAATCCTAAGAGAGTTCAGGCCGTTCTTGATTGGACTCCGCCTGAAACAGTTAAGCAAGTTAGGAGTTTCCTTGGCCTAGCCAGTTATTGTCGCCGCTTCGTTGAGAACTTCTCCAAAGTTGCCAAACCTCTCACAGAACTTCTCAAGAAAGATAAAAAGTTTGAGTGGTCCCCACAGTGTGAGTACAGTTTTCAGGAACTAAAAAGACGCCTAACCTCTGCTCCCATACATGTGCCACCGGATTTCACTAAGGACTTTGTTATCTATTGTGATGCCTCACGACAGGGACTAGGTTGCATTCTTATGCAGGATCGCCATGTGATTGCCTATGCATCTCAACAGTTGCATCCACATGAGGAGAATTATCCTACACATGATCTAGAGCTTGCAGCCGTAGTCTATGCACTTAAGACATGGCGACGCTACCTTCTCGGTAAACGTTGCGAGATTTACACCGACCACCAGAGTCTCAAGTATATCTTCACCCAACTAGATTTGAACCTTAGGCAAAGACGTTGGTTGGAGTTGATCTCAGATTACGACTTAGGGATTACCTACACCCCAGGCAAGGGTAATGTCATGGCTGATGCGCTAAGTCGTAAGTCCTATTGCAACAATATCATGTTGCAGCAGGGCCAACCACTTCTCCATGAGGAATTATGTAAACTTAACCTTCACATTGCTCCTCATGGATTCCTTTCTACCTTGGTGGCGAAACCTACTCTTGTGGTTCAGATCATCTCTGCTCAGAAGCAGGATACGGGAATTTCCCGGATCAAGAGAAATGTTAACAAAGGAGTTGGTGGTAGTTTCTCTATAGATGATCGTGGTGTTGTTTTCTTTGAGAGTCGCTTGGTGGTTCCCAAGAATCAACATCTTCGACAATTAATCCTTAAGGAGGCGCATGAATCTCCTCTCATGATTCATCCCGGTAGTACTAAGATGTATCAGGACCTACGCCAGAGGTTTTGGTGGACTAGGATGAAGAGAGAAATTGCTCAGTTTATTGCTAACTGTGACGTTTGTCATCGCGTTAAGGAAGAGCATCAAAGGCCTGCTGGCACCCTTCAACCTTTAGCTATTCCTGAGTGGAAATGGGATAAAGTTGGTATGGACTTCATCACCGGTTTTCCCAGGACCAAGAGAGGGAATAATGCTATCTTCATAGTCATTGATCGTCTTTCCAAAGTGGCTCACTTCCTACCTGTTTGAGAGAGTATCATTGCTAGTCAGCTTGCTGACTTATATATTTCTCAAATAGTGTCACTTCATGGTGTTCCACTAGAGATCAATTCAGACCGTGGTAGTATTTTCACTTCTCATTTCTGGGAGAGTTTCCAAACTTCCATGGGCACCTGTCTTTCCCAGTACCGCTTTCCACCCTCAATCAAGTGGTCAGGTGGAAAGGGTCAACCAAATTCTTGAAGACATGCTTAGAGGTTGTGTTATCTCATTCGGTATGGATTGGGAGAAGTGTCTTCCCTTCGCCAAGTTTGCTTATAACAACAGCTACCAATCCAGCCTCAAGAAAGCTCCTTTCGAGGTTCTGTATGGACAAAGATGTTGAACACCTTTGAATTGGTCAGAAACCGGTGAAAGACAATTCTTTGGACCAGATATGATCCAGGAGGCAGAAGAGCAAGTTCGCATCATTCGTGAGAATTTGAAAACAGCCCAATCTCGTCAAAAGAGCCAGTATAACCGTAGTCATAAGGAAGTGGCTTATGAAATTGGCAACAAAGCTTACCTTCGGGTTACCCCTTTGAAGGGTACCCATCGATTCGGTATCAAGGGAAAGTTGGCTCCTCGTTAGATTGGTCCTTTTTGCATTCTCGCTAAACGAGGAGAGGTTGCCTACCAGTCGGAACTACCCCCACATCTTTCTCGAGTTCATGATGTCTTCCACGTCTCTCAACTCAGGCGTTGCTTCTCGGATCCCATCCGCGGAGTGGACCACAAAGCGTGATCTTCAAGATAACCTCACCTATCAAGAGTACCATGTTCGCATCCTTGATCAAGCAAAGCGTGTCACTCGACGCCATAACATCAAGTTTCTCAAGGTTCAGTGGTCTCATCATTCCGAGAGAGAAGCTACCTGCAAGCGTGAAGATCGTCTTCGACTTGAGTACCCCGCTTTCTTTCCGCCAACCCCTGAATCTCGGGACGAGATTTCTTCGAGTGGGGGCGAGTTGTCACATCCCTAGTTCTGGTATGACCTAGACCAGCTAGCCATTTGTGCATCATGTTTAAATTCCCTTTAAATTTGAAATGGGGATTTGTGAAACCCTCAGAATCATTTCTGGAAATAATCCAGATAATTTTTTTTCCAAAAAGGTCCAAGAAAATGTTCATGTTACTCTCTGAAAATATTGGTCAGAGGTAAAAATCAAACCAATATTTTAAGGAACACATAAATATTTATTTTGGACATTTGGAGTTAATCCAGTAATTATTTGCGTTGGATAAATATTTTTATATATGTATATGAAATATTGTCCAATAATTCTGAATTTTGGTGAGGGGCTTTGGAATAATCCATTAGGCCCCTGCAAAAATTGTCAGAATTAAATAAAATGATTTGGCAATTTTATCAAATCAAAAGAAATGTCAGAAAAATAGAAAAGAAAACAAATAAAGGAAAAAGGCCTACCTAGACCTTACCTGCAGCCAAGCAGCCCAGTGGCCCAACAGGCCGGCCCAGCTGACTGGCGCTGCCAGTCGTCTCCTCCACCGCGCCAGAAGGACGCCGAGCGCTTGCTCGCCGCGCGCGAGCACACGCCGGCCACCTCCTGCTTCCCCGCTCACTGCTGGAGGCCACCGACGACGCCACGCACTCCCCTCGGCCTCTCTCACTCTCTCTCGCTCTCTCTCGTCCCCATTCCCTCCTCTGCTCTCTCTCCCTCGCACGCACCGAGCGGCTCCGTCGCCGCCGCACGCCGTTGCCGCGTCCACCGCCACGGCATCGCCTCCCCGTCGTGCTCAGAACCTCCGCCACGTCGCCGGCTACCTCCTCGTCGAGCCACGCACCTCCGGACGGCCTCCATCGCCGCCATCACCATTGTCTTCGCCACTGGCTGCCGGAGATCGCCCTCGCCGTTCCGGCTGCACCAAGCCTTCCCCGAGCTCGTTGACGCCTCCGTTGGATCCACCGTGAGCTCTACTTCTGTAACACCCTCGATGCGACTATATCTCCCACGTGTCGAGGCACGGCTTAGAGGCATAATCGCATTGAAGGCATATGTCGCAAGTTAGGCAATCTTCACAACATCCCAAGTAATATAAATCATAAGGGGAAGATAACATAGTTGGCTTACACTCGCCACGTCAATCAAGTACATAAATAACATTACATCATCCAAACACTCATGGCCCGACTACGGCGCCAAAATAAAAGAGAACCCAACATGCGACACGGCCCCAATCACCCCCAACTAGGCACCACTACTGATCATCGGGAAAGGAAACATAGTAACGTTGAGAGTCTTCGTCGAACTCCCACTTGAGCTCATACGCGTCTCCTGGAGCGGAATCATCAGGCCCTGCATCTGGTGTAATAGTAATCTGTGAGCCACAGGGACTCAGCAATCTCGCACCCTCGTGATCAAGACTATTTAAGCTTATAGGTAAGACAAGGTAAATATGTGGAGCTGCAGCAAGCGTCTAGCAAATATGGTGGCTAACTTATTCGCAAAAGAGAGTGAGAAGAGGAGGCAAAGCGCGAGCGAGAAACTAGAGAGCAACATGCGCAAACAAAACTCCAACACCGTGTCCGCTTCCCGGACTCCGCCGAGAAGAGGCCATGACGGTAACACACTCAGTTGATTCATTTTAATTAAGTTAAGGTTCAAGTTATCTACAACCGGACATTAACAAATTCCCATCTGCCCATAACCGCGGGCACGGCTTTCGAAAGTTCAAATCCCTGCAGGGGAGTCCCAACTTAGCCCATGACAAGCTCTCACAGTCAACGAAGGAATAGACCTCCTCCCAAGATGTTCCGATCAGACTCGGTATCTCGGTTACTCAAGACACTTCGACAGGTTAAAACAAGACCAGCAACACCGCCCGAATGTGCCGACAAATCCCGATAGGAGCTGCACATATGTCGTTCTCAGGGCACACTCAGATAGGTCAAGATACGAGTAAAACCAACCCTCGAGTTTCCCCGAGGTGGCCCCGCAGGCTGCCCGGTTCGGACCAACACTCAGAGGGAGCACTGGCCCGGGGGGGGGTTAAAATAAGATGACCCTTGGGCTCCGGTAACCCAAGGGAAAAAAGGCTAGGTGGCGAATGGTAAAACCAAGGTTGGGCATTGCTGGAAAAGCTTTAATCAAGGCGAACTATCAAGGGGTTCCCATTATAACCCAACCGCGTAAGGAACGCAAAATCCGGGAACATAACACCGATATGACGAAATCTAGGGCGGCAAGAGTGGAACAAAACACTAGGCGAGAGGCCGAGCCTTCCACCCTTTACCAAGTATATAGATGCATTAATATAACAAGATAATATAATGATATCCCAACAAGTAAATAAATGTTCCAACAAGGAACAACCTTCAATCTTCACCTGCATCTAGCAACGCTATGAGAGGGGCTGAGCAAAGCGGTAACATAGCCAATCAACGGTTTGCTAGGACAATGGTGGGTTAGAGGTTTGACATGGCAATTTGGGAGGCTTGAAAGCAAGTGGTAGGCATCATAGCAATGGCATAGCAAAAGAGCGAGCAAACTAGCATAGCAAAGATAGTAGTGATTTCGAGGGTATGATCATCTTGCCTGCACAGTTGTCAGAGTTGACTGGATCCTCGAAAGCAAACTCAACGGGCTCCTCGTTAGCGAACTCGTTTCCCGGCTCTACCCAAAGAAGACAAACAAGCAATAAGGATGCAATCAACCACGTGCAAGGATCAAGCAATATGATGCAATGATGATATGCTATGCGGGATGTGATGCGGGATGCAAAAAGCAAGATATGACAGGAAATGCATGAACCTGGACTCAACTTGGAAAACCAAGTGTGCCACTGGAAAGATGAGATGACATTTCTTGAAAACGATATAAAGAACGCCGGAATCGGAGTTACGGTTTGGAAATGGCAAGCGATTCAAATATGACACCGGTCTGCGATTTACAGCAAGTAGCCAACTAAATGTAATGAGATGAACATGCTACAGCATCCAAACATGACAACAAAATACATGGCAGGGATTCACACAACATGCTTAACAAAAGTCTAGCACTTAGCTACGGCCAATTCATACATTAACAGGTTCAAACAAGCATGGCAAAATTGCATATGGCAAACAGATCTCAGACTTAGTGAAATCAACACTTGTCTGGAATTTCAGATCAGGTAGCACTCTTGGGAGCAACAAAACTACATGCTACAGGACCTGAACATGGCAATTTAAAGCATGGCATGGAGCTACTCAAAGAGCTTAACAAAAGTCCCTTAGTGACCTTGAGCCAAAAGGGATCAGAAAATACAATTGCAAGCATGTGAACATAGCAAAAACATAATCAGTTTTCAGACTTAGTGAAAACTGGAGCAAGCTGAAATATAAATCAAGTAGGCATGTTCACGAGCTCGATGCACTCACTAAGGTGCAAGTCATGGCAAGACAAGAATACACCCAACAAGAAGGCACAAAATGCAAGCTAGACATGGAAAAAACAATAGCATAGCATGCATGGATCAACTACAACATCACCGGCAAAATTGCAAACAAGTTGACAATCTGCCCAGATTCACAAAGTAGCAAAAGTAGAGCTCGATTGACTCAAGCTAGGGTGCTCCATAATTGCAAACAAAGACATGGATGGATAGAGCACTACAATATTAACAAAACATCCTTACTGATCATCCTCAAAAGAGGCATGGATCACTAGGAAACAACAAGAACATATGGCATCATGAGATAAACAGCTCAAGGACTTGGTGGAATTACTAAGTCCCTGAAAACAGAATTACCAAGTGCACCAATTTGCAAGCTTGCACTAGTCACCACACACATCACAAAAATACATGGGTTGCATCTCTGGAAAGATGACAAAACCCTTAACAAAACACATGTAGAGCATCAGGGCATATCATGCACACATTAATCATGGCAAAAATGACAAAAACCTAAATGGAGCAGCAGATCTGACAATTAACTCAAGTAGCCCTCTTCTAACAGCATTTCGGGCATCAAGATGAACTCAAATGAAAATGATGCAATGGAATGAAATGATCTACTCTCTGAGACGAACATTTTGATATGCTATATGCATGAATCGGAGCTACGGATGCAAAGTTACGGAGCTACAAACATGAGCACTTGGACTGAAAATTCCAAGGACTTAAACGAAAAAAAATCACCCCGAGATCTAGGATTTGCACGGAAACCGGGGCGTGGCCAGATCTCGCTGGAACAGTGCTCGGGGCTCGCCGGAGTCGGCTTCCGGAGCCGAAGGAGAGGCGGGGAGGTCCGGCCGGGCGCCGGTGGTGGTGGCCGGCGACGGAGAGGACGACCGGCGGGGTCGGCGGCGGCGAGGCGACGATGGCGCCGGGCGGCGAGGTCCGGCGGCTGCGGCGCGGCGGCGATGGCGGCTCGGCGGCCGGAGCGCGGGGAGGAGAGGAGCAGGGCGCGGGCGCGCGGCGGCGGAGGGAGTGGGCCGCGGGGGCCCAACGCGGGCTACCCGGGCCGGCGGCGGGGGCTGTGCAGCGGCGCCATGTGGCGGCGAGCGGTTGGCGCGGGCGGCGGGGCGGACAATGTCCGGCGGCGGGATTTTTGTCCGGCGTGGCGCGGGGACGATTTCTAGGGTTTCGCCCGGGATTTGGAATGTGGGGATCTATATATAGGGGTAGAGGGAGCTAGGAGAGTCCAAATGAGGTGCGGTTTTCGGCCACGCGATCATGATCAAACGCTCTAGATCATGGAGCAAAGTTAGGTGGGTTTTGGGCCAAATTGGAGGGGTGTTGGGCTGCAACACACACGAGACCTTTTCGGTCCCTCGGTTAACCGTTGGAGTATCAAACGAAGTCCAAATGATACGAAACTTGACAGGCGGTCTACCGGTAGTAAACCAAGGCCGCTTGGCAAGTCTCGGTCCAATCCAGAAATGTTTAATCCCCACACACGAAAGAAAGCTAGAAATGACCACCGGAGGAGAACGAAACGCCGGAATGCAAAACCGAGAACGGGGAAAAAGCTCGAATGCATGAGACGAACACGTATGCAAATGCAATGCACATGATGACATGACATGAGATGCATGACAATGACAACAAAACACGGAGACAAAAGCCCGAACCCGAGAATATAAATTAACTTAAGGCCGGAAACGGCAAGAGTAGGAGTACAAATTGGGAAAGTTACATCCGGGGTGTTACAACACTCCACCACTACGAAAGGATCTTGTCCTGAGATCTAGGACTGAAAGAACGTCGGGTACTCAGAACGGAGGTGATCCTCGCGTTCCCAGGTAGCTTCACGGTCGGAATGGTGTGACCACTTGACTTTGAGAAATTTAATTGACTTGTTGCGGGTCTTGCGTTCAGTCTCTTCAAGAATAGCAGCTGGGTGCTCACGATAAGAGAGATCTTCTTGGAGCTCAATGTCCTCGAAGTTGATGGTGCGGTCAGGAGTCTTGAAGCACTTCCGAAGCTGAGAGACATGGAACACGTCATGAACATTTGCAAAGTTTGAAGGAAGCTCGAGTTGATAGGCGAGGTCGCCTCTCTTGCTGACGATCTTTAAAGGTCCCACGTATCTGGGGGCAAGCTTCCCTTTGATACCGAAGCAACGAGTACCTTTCATAGGAGAGATGCGGAGGTAAACATGATCTCCGATCTCGAAAGCCAAATCACGGTGCTTACTATCATAGTAGCTCTTCTGACGGGATTGGGCTGCTTTGAGGTTATCACGAATGACTTTGCACATTTCCTCTGCCTCTGTGATTAAGTCATTACCCAAAAGCTGACGTTCACCGGTTTCAGACCAGTTGAGAGGGGTACGACACTTCCTGCCATACAGAATTTCAAATGGGGCCTTGCCCGAACTTGCTTGAAAACTGTTGTTGTAGGAGAATTCAGCATAAGGAAGACAATCCTCCCACTTCATGCCGAAGGAGATCACACAAGCCCTGAGCATATCTTCAAGAATCTGGTTGACACGCTCGACTTGACCGCTTGTTTGAGGATGGAAAGCTGTGCTGAAGCAGATGTTAGTGCCCATGGCCTTCTGAAAATAATCCCAAAACTTCGAGGTAAAGATGCTGCCACGGTCTGAAGAGATCACTTGTGGAATACCGTGCAAAGAAACAATTCGAGAGGTATAGAGTTCCGCCAATTGAGCTGCAGTGATCGACTTTTTGATAGGCAGAAAATGAGCCACTTTGGTGAGTTTATCGATGACAATGAATATAGCATCATTGCCACGCTTGGACTTAGGAAACCCAGTCACGAAGTCCATTTCAATGTGGTCAAACTTCCATTCTGGAATGGCAAGAGGTTGGAGGAGACCAGCTGGCCTTTGGTGTTCTGCCTTCGCTCTTCTGCAGACATCACATTCATTCACGAATTGAGAAATCTTGCGCTTCATTCGAGTCCACCAATAAGCTTGCTTGAGGTCCTGATACATCTTCGTGCTCCCAGGGTGGATGGAGAGGAGAGAATTGTGATCCTCGTTCATGATCACTTTACGAAGGTCACCTTTGGGTACCACAATACGATCCTCGAAGAAGAGAGTATCCTTGTCATCAAGGCTGTAGCACTTGTACTTGGGTTGACTCTTGGCAATCCCAATCTTCACCTTTTTCACCATAGCATCAAGAAGCTGGGCTTGGCGAATCTGGTCTTCCAAGGTAGGAGAGACTAGAAGTTTGGCGACGAAACGTTGAGGAACAACTTGCAGATTAAGTTTGCGGAAAGCTTCACAAAGCTCAGGTTGATAAGGCTTGAGAATCAGACTGTTGCAGTAAGCTTTCCTGCTCAATGCGTCAGCAATAACATTGGCCTTGCCTGGAGTATACTCGATACTCGGATTATACTCTTGAATCATTTCGACCCATCGAGTTTGCCTGAGGTTGAGATTAGGCTGAGTGAAGATGTACTTGAGACTCTTGTGATCAGTGAAAATGTCCACTTTTCTTCCCAATAGGAGATGTCTCCAAGTCAAAAGAGCATGCACAACTGCCGCCAACTCGAGATCATGAGTGGGGTAGTTCTTCTCATTAGGCTTCAATTGGCGAGAGGTATAAGCAACAACTTTCTTCTCTTGCATCAATACTGCGCCAAGACCTTGGACAGAGGCATCACAAAAGACCTCGTACGGCTTGGATTCATCAGGCGGAGTCAGAACTGGAGCAGTGATCAATTTCTCTTTCAAAGTGTTGAAAGCAATGTCACACTCCGGAGACCAAACGTACTTGACGTGCTTCTGGAGAAGATTTGAGAGAGGCTTCGCGATCTTAGAATAGTTTTCAACGAATCTTCGGCAATAGCTTGCGAGACCGAGGAAGCTACGGAGTTGCTTCACGTTCTGAGGAGGTTCCCAATTCACAATTGCAGACACCTTCTCAGGATTTACGGCAATGCCCTTGGCAGAGATGATATGACCAAGATAAAGCACTTCATCGAGCCAAAATTCACACTTGGAGAACTTGGCGTAGAACTGATGTTCTCTGAGCTTATCAAGAACCAAACGCAAATGCTTGGCATGATCTTCCTTGTTCTTCGAGAAAACCAGAATGTCGTCGAGATAGACCAAAACAAAGTCATTGGTGTAGGCGTTGAAGATGAAATTCATCATGCGAGAGAACGTCGGAGGAGCGTTGACGAGACCAAAAGACATGACAGTGTATTCATATGAACCAAAGCTTGTCCTGAAAGCCGTCTTAGGAATATCTTGCTCATGGATTTGAATCTGATGATAACCCATACGGAGATCAAGCTTGGAGAATACTTGGGCACCTTTGAGTTGTTCGAACAGCTCATTGATGTTGGGAAGTGGGTATTTGTTCTTGATGGTCTTCTTGTTCAATGGACGGTAATCAACACAAAGTCGGTCCGTTCCATCCTTCTTCTTCACAAAAAGAACACCACAACCCCGTGGAGAAGAACTAGGCCGGATGAGACCCATTTTCTCTTGAATATCGAGTTGCTTCTTCAGCTCCTTCAACTCTTCAGGTCCGAGCTTGTAAGGACGCTTGCACACAGGTTCCGTGCCAGGCTCAAGATCAATAACGAATTCAACTGGCCGGTGCGGAGGCATTCCTGGAAGCTCTTCTGGAAAGACGTCTTGATATTCACAAATGACTGGAATTTGCGAGATGGCATCCAATTCACCCTTCTCATTGAGAGAAAATAGACGGATGGTATCATCACGAGCGTCAAAGACAATTACATCCTCAGACGAATGAGTCAATTGAATCTGCCTGGCTGCACAATCAAGCTGAGCCTTGTGCTTAGAAAGCCAATCCATTCCGAGAATAAGATCAATATCCGAGTTACCAAGAACCATTGGGGAAGAAAGGAACTTGTAGTCGCCCAATGTGATAGTAACATCTGGCACCTCCAGACTTGCACTTAGATGTTTGCCAGGAGAAACGATATCCATTTGTTTACCCAAATGAGAAGAAACGAACTCATGCTTGGTAAAAAATGGCTTTGACATGAAACAATGCGATGCACCCGTGTCAAAAAGAACTCTTGCAGGAATATCGTTAACAGGAAGGTTACCCATGATGACATCTGAAGAATCCTCTGCCTGAGCTGCATTCATCAAATTGACCTTGGCCTGCTTGGGGTTATGCTTGACCACAGCTGTACTTGCCGATCTGACAGGAGGAGGAGGAGGAAGACGCCTCTGGTTGAAACACTTGTTGGCATAGTGACCCTTCTGTTGGCACTTGTTGCACGTGACCTCTGAAAGCGGACGGTGATACGGAGCGCTCGATCTTGGAGCTTGAGACGAAGTCTTGTTTTGAAAGCCAGGGTTGGGTGGGTGGGAAGAACCACTGCCACCTTTGCTCTTCTGCTGATACGGCTGATGGAACGGAGGAGGAGGAAGCCAATACTTCTGCTGCTTGGCCACTTGAGTAGAGGAAGAAGGAGTAACATCTCTGGCTCGCTTCTTGGAAGCATCACACTTCAACTGAGCAGCCTCTTGCTTCAGTGCCATGTTGTAGAACTCGTCGTATCTCAAGGGCTCGAAGAGAATAAGAGCTAGCTGAATTTCTTCTCATCTCATCAGGGACGTCCTGCTTGGCAAAGCGGGCGAGCTTCTGGAACAACTTGTTGTAGTCATAGACGGACAAAGAGCCTTGCTTCAGATTGCGGAATTCCTCACGCTTGCTTTCAACCACGCTTTGGGGAATATGATGAGCTCGAAAATCTCGACGGAAATCATCCCAGGTGATAACACGTCCACCTCTGGAATCCTTGTACTGCTGGAACCATTCTGCAGCTTGATCTTTGAGTTGGAAGGAAGCGAACTTGACAAAGTCCTCAGGCCTGACGTTACTGCACTCGAAATGCTTGCACAGATCCACTAGCCAATCGTCAGCATCGGTTGCCTCAACACAATTGCTGAAAGTCTTTGGCCCGTTAGCAAGGAACTGGTTGAGTGTAGCAAAGTGATTCTGATTGCTGCCTTGATTCCCTTGGTTGCCTTGATTGCGCTCTTGAAGAATTTGCATGATCAACTGTGTGTTTGCATTGGTTGCGGCCATCACAGCTTGCCATGCCTCTGGAGGAGGTGGAGGTGGTGGCGGATCAGGATTCGGAGTCGTGCGCATTGGAGGAGCCATCCTGAAGAGGTTGACCACTATTAGCACATTGATAGACAATATTGAAGTTGAATCCAACGGAATGAAAATTGCAACATATAGTCTTCACATCCGAACAAAATGAACGAATGCATTCCTCTTGAAATGGTCACATATCCATAAATTGAGGAGCCACGTAGAATTAAGGTAGAGAAATAAATCAACAAGGTATGGATCAAGAACGAATAATCGGTAAGAAATCCCAATATCAAACCAATATCCGTGGAAGAAGAACTAGAGGTACTAGAATTCCCACCTATGAAACTCCCGAACCTTTCCGGTTATGCAATCAGGTGTTGGGGATACAGGGGAAGCATAATATCTCACCCAAACTAGCAAATCCTACATCCAGCTGTATCCATCCTTCAACACATAACCAAGAAACCTTCGGAAACCATCTACCTCAACCTTCAAAAAGCATCCGTTATACAAGTTATGGCGATACTCCCGAACTCCCGCCCCAGTACTGGGTGGCGTCGAGGTTATCTCACCAACGAACTGCATAAAAGAGATTTTCGATGTCGGCGTACTAGACTCAGGTATTCCAGAACTACAACGATAAAATTATGATGACAACACCTCAGAGCTCAACTCCTCGGGACACTTCCACTAAACCCCTGACATGAGGCACCAAGACAATGTTCTCATCATAAAACCATCGAAATGATTCCAAGATACCCGCGTGATCCGAAATTTTTTTTAGTGAAATATGAGAAGAGAAGAGTCAAAACTCTACGTCGGGATGCCTTACCAGAGCGATGAGGAGACTGGGAAGTAAAAAGAATTCCTAAACTCTCTGATATATGATTCCTAAATTACTCAAAACATTTTTCTAGACACAACTCGACCGCTAAAAACGATCAAGCAATGGGGCTCCTATGGTCGGGGAAGGCTCTGATTACCAACTTGTAACACCCTCGATGCGACTATATCTCCCACGTGTCGAGGCATGACTTAGAGGCATAATCGCATTGAAGGCATATGTCGCAAGTTAGGCAATCTTCACAACATCCCAAGTAATATAAATCATAAGGGGAAGATAACATAGTTGGCTTACACTCGCCACGTCAATCAAGTACATAAATAACATTACATCATCCAAACACTCATGGCCCGACTACGGCGCCAAAATAAAAGAGAACCCAACATGCGACACGGCCCCAATCACCCCCAACTGGGCACCACTACTGATCATCCGAAAATGAAACATAGTAACGTTGAGAGTCTTCGTCGAACTCCCACTTGAGCTCATACGCGTCTCCTGGAGCGGAATCATCAGGCCCTGCATCTGGTGTAATAGTAATCTGTGAGCCACAGGGACTCAGCAATCTCGCACCCTCGCAATCAAGACTATTTAAGCTTATAGGTAAGACAAGGTAAATATGTGGAGCTGCAGCAAGCGTCTAGCAAATATGGTGGCTCAATTATTCGCAAAAGAGAGTGATAAGAGGAGGCAAAGCGCGAGCGAGAAACTAGAGAGCAACATGCGCAAACAAAACTCCAACACCGTGTCCGCTTCCCGGACTCCCCGGAGAAAAGGCCATCACTGTAACACACTCAGTTGATTCATTTTAATTAAGTTAAGGTTCAAGTTATCTACAACCGGACATTAACAAATTCCCATCTGCCCATAACCGCGGGCACGGCTTTCGAAAGTTCAAATCCCTGCAGGGGAGTCCCAACTTAGCCCATGACAAGCTCTCACGGTCAACGAAGGAATAGTCCTCCTCCCAAGACGTTCCGATCAGACTCGGTATCTCGGTTACCTCAAGACACTTCGACAGGTTAAAACAAGACCTAGCAACACCGCCCGAATGTGCCGACAAATCCCGATAGGAGCTGCACATATCTCGTTCTCAGGGCACACTTAGATAGGTCAAGCTACGAGTAAAACCAACCCTCGAGTTTCCCCGAGGTGGCCCGCAGGCTGGCTCTAGGTCAGACCAACACTCAGAGGAGCACTGGCCCGGGGGGGCTAAAATAAGATGACCCTTGGGCTCCGGTAACCCAAGGGAAAAAAGGCTAGGTGGCAAATGGTAAAACCAAGGTTGGGTGGGCATTTCTGGAAAAGCTTTAATCAAGGCGAACTATCAAGGGGTTCCCATTATAACCCAACCGCGTAAGGAACACAAAATCCGGGAACATAACACCGATATGACGGAAACTAGGGCGGCAAGAGTGGAACAAAACACTAGGCGAGAGGCCGAGCCTTCCACCCTTTACCAAGTATATAGATGCATTAAGATAACAAGATAATATAATGATATCCCAACAAGTAAATAAATGTTCCAACAAGGAACAACCTTCAATATTCACCTGCAACTAGCAACGCTATGAGAGGGGCTGAGCAAAGCGGTAACATAGCCAATCAACGGTTTGCTAGGACAATGGTGGTTAGAGGTTTGACATGGCAATTTGGGAGGCTTAAAAGCAAGTGGTAGGCATCGTAGCAATGGCATAGCAAAAGAGCGAGCAAACTAGCATAGCAAAGATAGTAGTGATTTCGAGGGTATGATCATCTTGCCTGCACAGTTGTCAGAGTTGACTGGATCCTCGAAAGCAAACTCAACGGGCTCCCCGTTAGCAAACTCGTTTCCCGGATCTACTCAAAGAAGACAAACAAGCAATAAGGATGCAATCAACCACGTGCAAGGATCAAGCAATATGATGCAATGATGATATGCTATGCGAGATGCGATGCGGGATGCAAAAAGCAAGATATGACAGGAAATGCATGAACCTGGACTCAACTTGGAAAACCAAGTGTGCCACTAGAAAGATGAGATGACATCGCTTGAAAACGATATAAAGAACGCCGGAATCGGAGTTACGGTTTGGAAATGGCAAGCGATTCAAATATGACACCGGTCTGCGATTTACAGCAAGTAGCCAACTAAATGCAATGAGATGAACATGCTACAGCATCCAAACATGACAACAAAATACATGGCAGGGATTCACACAACATGCTTAACAAAAGTCTAGCACTGAGCTACGGCCAATTCATCCATTAACAGGTTAAAACAAGCATGGCAAAAATGCATATGGCAAACAGATCTCAGACTTGGTGAAATCAACACTTGTCTGGAATTTCAGATCAGGTAGCACTCTTCGGAGCAACAAAACTACATGCTACAGGACCTGAACATGGCAATTTAAAGCATGGCATGGAGCTACTCAAAGAGCTTAACAAAAGTCCCTTAGTGACCTTGAGCCAAAAGGGATCAGAAAATACAATTGCAAGCATGTGAACATAGCAAAAACATAATCGGTTTTCAGACTTAGTGAAAACTGGAGCAAGCTAAAATATAACTCAAGTAGGCATGTTCACGAGCTCGATGCACTCACTAAGGTGCAAGTCATGGCAAGACAAGCATACACCCAACAAGAAGGCACAAAATTCAAGCTAGACATGGCAAGAACAATAGCATAGCATTCGTGGATCAACTACAACATCACCGGCAAAATTGCAAACAAGTTGACAATCTGCCCAGATTCACAAAGTAGCAAAAGTAGAGCTCGATTGACTCAAGCTAGGGTGCTCCATAATTGCAAAAAAATACATGGATGGATAGAGCACTACAATATTAACAAAAAATCCTTACTGATCATCCTCAAAAGAGGCAAGGATCACTAGGAAACAATAAGAACATATGGCATCATGAGATAAACAGCTCAAGGACTTTGTGGAATTACTAAGTCCCTGAAAACAGAATTACCAAGTGCACCACTTTGCAAGCTTGCACTAGTCACCACACACATCACAAAAATACATGGTTTGCACCTCTGGAAAGATGACAAAACCCTTAACAAAACACATGTAGAGCATCAGGGCATATCATGCACACATTAATCATGGCAAAAATGACAAAAACCTAAATGGAGCAGCAGATCTGACAATTAACTCAAGTAGCCCTCTTCTAACAGCATTTAGGGCATCAAGATGAACTCAAATGAAAATGATGCAATGGAATAAAATGATGTTTGCACGGAAACCGGGGCGCGGACGGATCTCGCCGGAACAGTGCTCGGGGCTCGCCGGAGTCGGCTCCCGGAGCCGAAGGAGAGGCGGGGAGGTCCGGCCGGGCGCGGGTGGTGGTGGCCGGCGACGAAGAGGACGACCGGCGGGGTCGGCGGCGGCGGTGGCCTGCGGTGGCGGCGAGGCAACGATGGCGCCGGGCGGCGAGGTCCGGCGGCTGCGGCGCGGCGGCGATGGCGGCTCGGCGGCCGGAGCGCGGGGAGGAGAGGAGCAGGGCACGGGCGCGCGGCGGCGGAGGGAGTGTTGGTGAATGTTGCAGAAAACAAAAATTTTCCTACTCGTTTCACCAAGATCATCTAGGAGTTCATCTAGCAACGAGTCATCTAATGCATCTACATACCTTTGTAGATTGCGCACGGAAGCGTTCAAAAGAACGGTGATGATGTAGTCGTACTCGACGTGATCCAAATCACCGATGACCAGCGCCGAACGGACGGCACCTCCGCGTTCAACACACGTACGGGACGGGAGACGTCTCCTCCTTCTTGATCCAGCAAGGGGGGAGGAGAGGTTGATGAAGATCCAGCAGCACGACGGCGTGGTGGTGGATGCAGGGCGTTACAGAAGCAGGGCTTCGCCAAGACTACGAGGGAGAGACGTAACGGGGGGGAGATGGAGGCGCCAGGGGCTGGTATGAAATCCCTCCTCTTCCCCCCACTATATATAGGGGTGCCATGGGGGGGGCGCCGGCCCTAGTAGATGAGATCTACTAGGGGGGCGGCGGCCAAGGGGAGGTTTCCCTCCCCCCCAAGGCACCTAGGGGTGCCTTCCACCACATGGACTCTTCCATGGTGGAAACCCTAGGTGCATGGGCCTATAGGGGCTGGCGCCCCAGCCCACTATGGGCTGGGTTCCCTCCTATTTCAGCCCATGGGGCCCTCCGGGATAGGTGGCCCCACCCGGTGGACCCCCGGGACCCTTCCGGTGGTCCCGGTACAATACCGATAACCCCGAAACTTGTCCCGATGCCCGAAACAGCACTTCCTATATATAATTCTTTACCTCCGGACCATTCCGGAACTCCTCGTGACGTCCGGGATCTCATCCGGGACTCCGAACAACATTCGGGTTACTGCATATACATATCTTCACAACCCTAGCGTCACTGAACCTTAAGTGTGTAGACCCTACGGGTTCGGGAGACAAGAAGACATGACCGAGACGACTCTCCAGTCAATAACCAACAGCGGGATCTGGATACCCATGTTGGCTCCCACATGCTCCACGATGATCTCATCGGATGAACCATGATGTCGAGGATTCAATCAACCCCGTACGCAATTCCCTTTGTCAATCGATATGTTACTTGCCCGAGATTCGATCGTCGGTATCCCAATACCTCGTTCAATCTCGTTACTGGCAAGTCACTTTACTCGTACCGTAATGCATGATCCCGTGACCAGACACTTGGTCACTTTGAGCTCATTATGATGATGAATTACCGAGTGGGCCCAGTGATACCTCTCCGTCATACGGAGTGACAAATCCCAGTCTTGATCCATGTCAACCCAACAGACACTTTCAGAGATACCCGTAGTCTACCTTTATAGTCACCCAGTTACGTTGTGACGTTTGGTATACCCAAAGCACTCCTACGGTATCCGGGAGTTACACGATCTCATGGTCTAAGGAAAAGATACTTTGACATTGGAAAACTCTAGCAAACGAACTATATGATCTTGTGCTATGTTTAGGATTGGGTCTTGTCCATCACATCATTCTCCTAATGATGTGATCTCGTTATCAATGACATCCAATGTCCATAGTCAGGAAACCATGACTATCTGTTGATCAACGAGCTAGTCAACTAGAGGCTTACTAGGGACATGTTGGTTTCTGTTATTCACACATGTATTACGATTTCCGGATAACACAATTATAGCATGAATAAAGACAATTAGCATGAACAAGGAAATATAATAATAATGCTTTTATTATTGCCTCTAGGGCATATTTCCAACAGTCTCCCACTTGCACTAGAGTCAATAATCTAGTTACATTGTGATGAATCGAACACCCATGGAATTCTAGTGTTGATCATGTTTTGCTCTAGGGAGAGGTTTAGTCAACGGATCTGCTACATTCAGGTCCGTGTGCACTTTACAAATTTCTATGTCTCCATCTTGAACATTTTCACGAATGGAGTTGAAGCGACGCTTGATGTGCCTTGTCTTCTTGTGAAACCTGGGCTCCTTGGCAAGAGCAATAGCTCCAGTGTTGTCACAGAAGAGCTTGATCGGCCCCGACGCATTGGGTATGACTCCTAGGTCGGTGATGAACTCCTTCACCCATATTGCTTCATGTGCTGCCTCCGAGGCTGCCATGTACTCCGCTTCACATGTAGATCCCGCCACGATGCTTTGCTTGCAATTGCACCAGCTTACTGCCCCACCATTCAAAATATACACGTATCCGGTCTGTGACTTAGAGTCATCCAGATCTATGTCGAAGCTAGTGTCGACGTAACCCTTTACGACGAGCTCTTCGTCACCTCCATAAACGAGAAACATTTCCTTAGTCCTTTTCAGGTACTTCAGGATATTCTTGACCGCTGTCCAGTGTTCCTTGCCGGGATTACTTTGGTACCTTCCTACCAAACTTACGGCAAGGTTTACATCAGGTCTGGTACACAGCATGGCATACATAATAGAACCTATGGCTGAGGCATAGGGGATGACACTCATCTCTTCTATTTCTTCTGCTGTGGTCGGACATTGAGATGAGCTCAATTTCATACCTTGTAACACAGGCAAGAACCCCTTCTTAGATTGATCCATATTGAACTTCTTCAATATCTTATCAAGGTATGTGCTTTGTGAAAGACATATGAGGCGTCTCGATCTATCTCTATAGATTTTGATGCCTAATATATAAGCAGCTTCTCCAAGGTCCTTCATTGAAAAACTTTTATTCAAGTAGGCCTTGATGCTGTCCAAGAGTTCTATATCATTTCCCATCAAAAGTATGTCATCCACATATAATATGAGAAATGCTACAGAGCTCCCACTCACTTTCTTGTAAACGCAGGCTTCTCCATAAGTCTGCGTGAACCCAAATGCTTTGATCATCTCATCAAAGCGAATGTTCCAACTCCGAGATGCTTGCACCAGCCCATCAATCGAGCGTTGGAGCTTGCACACCTTGTCAGCATTCTTAGGATCGACAAAACCTTCCGGCTGCATCATATACAATTCTTCCTTAAGGAAACCATTAAGGAATGCCGTTTTGTCGTCCATTTGCCATATTTCATAATCATAGAATGCGGCAATCGCTAACATGATTCGGACGGACTTCAGCTTCGCTACCGGTGAGAAAGTCTCATCGTAGTCAACCCCTTGAACTTGTCGATAACCCTTAGCGACAAGTCGAGCTTTATAGATGGTCACATTACCATCCGCGTCTGTCTTTTTCTTAAAGATCCATTTATTCTCTATGGCTCGCCGTTCAACGGGCAAGTCAGTCAAAGTCCATACTTCGTTTTCATACATGGATCCTATCTCGGATTTCATGGCTTCTAGCCATTTGTCGGAATCCGGGCCCGCCATCGCTTCTTCATAGTTCGAAGGTTCACCGTTGTCTAACAACATGATTTCCAAGACAGGGTTGCCTTACCACTCTGGTGCGGAACGTGTCCTTGTGGACCTTCGAATCTCAGTAGGAGCTTGATCAGAAGTATCTTGATCATTATCATTAACTTCCTCTCTAGTCGGTGCAGGCACCTCAGGAACATTTTCTTGAGTTGCGCCATTTGCCGGTTCAAGAGGTAATACTTCATCAAGCTCCACTTTCCTCCCACTTACTTCTTTCGAGAGAAACTCTTTCTCTAGAAAGGACCCATTCTTGGCAACAAAGATCTTGCCTTCGGATCTGAGGTAGAAGGTATACCCAATAGTTTCTTTTGGGTATCCTATGAAGACGCATTTTTCCGACTTGGGTTCGAGCTTCTCAGGTTGAAGTTTCTTGACATAAGCATCGCATCCCCAAACTTTTAGAAACGACAGCTTAGGTTTCTTCCCAAACCATAATTCATACGGTGTCGTCTCAACGGATTTCGATGGAGCCCTATTTAAAGTGAATGCGGCAGTCTCTAAAGCATAGCCCCAAAAAGATAGCGGTAAATCGGTAAGAGACATCATAGATCGCACCATATCCAATAGAGTGCGATTACGACGTTCGGACACACCGTTACGCTGAGGTGTTCCAGGCGGCGTGAGTTGCGAAACTATTCCACATTTTCTTAAGTGTGTGCCAAATTCGTGACTCAAGTATTCTCCTCCACGATCTGATCGTAGAAACTTGATTTTCCTGTCACGTTGATTTTCAACCTCACTCTGAAATTCCTTGAACTTTTCAAAGGTTTCAGACTTGTGTTTCATTAAGTAGATATACCCATATCTACTTAAATCATCAGTGAGGGTGAGAACATAACGATAGCCACCGCGAGCCTCAACACTCATTGGACCGCACACATCAGTATGTATGATTTCCAATAAGTTGGTTGCTCGCTCCATTGTTCCTGAGAACGGAGTCTTGGTCATTTTACCCATAAGGCATGGTTCGCACGTGTCAAATGATTCATAATCAAGAGACTCTAAAAGTCCATCTGCATGGAGCTTCTTCATGCGTTTGACACCTATGTGACCAAGGCGGCAGTGCCACAAGTATGTGGGACTATCATTATCAACCTTACTTCTTTTGGTACTCACATTATGAACATGTGTAGCATCACGTTCGAGATTCATAAAGAATAAACCATTCACCATAGGAGCATGACCATAAAACATATCTCTCATAAAAATGGAACAACCATTATTCTCAGATTTAAAAGAGTAGCCATCTCGAATTAAACGAGATCCCGATACAATGTTCATGCTCAAAGCTGGCACTAAATAACAATTATTAAGGTTTAAAACTAATCCCGAAGGTAGATCAGAGGCAGCGTGCCGACGGCGATCACATTGACCTTGGAACCATTCCCGACGCGCATCGTCACCTCGTCCTTTGCCAGTTTCCGCTTATTCCGCAGCCCCTGCTTTGAGTTACAAATGTGAGCAACTGCACCGGTATCAAAATACCCAGTAGCTTACTAACGTACTGGTAAGGTACACATCAATTACATGTATATCACATATAACCTTTTGTTTTGCCGGCCTTCTTGTCCGCTTAAGTACTTGGGGCAGTTCCGCTTTCCAGTGTACCGCTTCCCTTGCAATAAAAGCACTCAAGTCTCGGGCTTGGGTCCTTCTTTGGCTTCTCCCGGCAGCTTGCTTGCGGGCGCAGGCAACCTCCTTGCCGTCCTTCTTGAAGGCTTTCTTTTACCCTTGCCTTTCTTGAACTTAGTGGTTTATTGACCATCACACTTGATGTTTCCTTCTGACTTCTACCTGCTGATTTCAGCATTGCAACAACTCAGGAATGGTCTTTTGCATCCCTGGCATGTTGAAGTTCATCACAAAGCTCTTGTAGCTTTGGTGGAGCGACTGGAAGGATTCTGTCAATGACCGCATCATCCGGGAGATTAACTCCCAGCTGAGTACAAGCGGTTATGCAACCCAGGACATAGTGAGTATGTGCTCACTGACAGGAACCTGTTTTCCTCCATCTTACAGCTGAAGAAACTTGTCGGAGACTTCATATCTCTCGACCCGCATGAGCTTGAAAAACCATTTTCAGCTCTTCGAACATCTCATATGCTCCGTGTCTCTCAAAACGTTTTTGGAGCCCCGGCTCTAAGCTGTAAAGCATGCCGCACTGAACGAGGGAGTAGTCATCGGTACGTGCCTGCCAAGCGTTCATAACGTCTTGTTCTGCAGGGAGAACAGGTGCGTCACCCAGCGGTGCTTGTAGGACATAATCTTTCTTGGCAGCTATGAGGATGATCCTCAGGTTCCGGACCCAGTCCGTGTAGTTGCTGCCATCGTCTTTCAGCTTGGTTTTCTCTAGGAAGCGTTGAAGTTGAGGACTACGTTGGCCATTTGATCTACAAGACATATTGTAAAGATTTTAGACTAAGTTCATGATAATTAAGTTCATCTAATCAAATTATTAATGAACTCCCACTTAGATTAGACATCCCTCTAGTCATCTAAGTATTACATGATCCGAGTTAACTAGGCCGTGTCCGATCATCACGTGAGACGGACTAGTCAACGTCGGTGAACATCTTCATGTTGATCGTATCTTCTATACGACTCATGCTCGACCCTTTCGGTCTTCTGTGTTCCGAGGCCATGTCTGTACATGCTAGGCTCGTCAAGTCAACCTAAGTGTTTGCATGTGTAAATCTGTCTTACACCCGTTGTATGTGAACGTTGGAATACACACCCGATCATCACGTGGTGCTTCGAAACAACGAACTGTCGCAACGGTGCACAGTTAGGGGGAACACTTCTTTGAAATTATTATGAGGGATCATCTTATTTACTACCGTCGTTCTAAGTAAACAAGATGCAAAACATGATAAACATCACATGCAATCAAATAATAAACGTGACATGATATGGCCAATATCACATAGCTCCTTTGATCTCCATCTTGGGGCTCCATGATCATCTTGTCACCGGCTTGACACCATGATCTCCATCATCATGATCTCCATCATCGTGTCTCCATGAAGTTGCTCGCCAACTATTACTTCTACTACTATGGCTAACGCGTTTAGCAATAAAGTAAAGTAATTTACATGGCGTTCTCGATGACACGCAGGTCATATAAAAGAATAAAGACAACTCCTATGGCTCCTGCCGGTTGTCATACTCATCGACATGCAAGTCGTGATTCCTATTACAATAGCATGAACATCTCATACATCACATATAGATCATTCATCATTCATCACAACTTTGGCCATATCATATCACAAACCACTTGCTGCAAAAACAAGTTAGACGTCCTCTAATTGTTGTTGCAAGTTTTACGTGGCTGAATTAGGGTTCTAGCAAGAACGTCTTCTTACCTACGTTAAAGCCACAACGTGATTTGTCAACTTCTATTTACCCTTCATAAGGACCCTGTTCATCGAATCCGCTCCAACTAAAGTGGGAGAGACAGACACCCGCCAGCCACCTTATGCAACTAGTGCATGTTAGTCGGTGGAACCGGTCTCACGTAAGCGTACGTGTAAGGTTGGTCCGGGCCGCTTCATCCCACAATACCGCTGAAGCAAGAAAAGACTAGTAACGGCAAGAAAGTTGACAAATCTACGCCCACAACTAATTGTGTTCTACTCGCGCAAGAAGAACTACGCATAGACCTAGCTCATGATGCCACTGTTGGGGAACGTTGCAGAAAACAAAAATTTTCCTACTCGTTTCACCAAGATCATCTAGGAGTTCATCTAGCAACGAGTCATCTAATGCATCTACATACCTTTGTAGATTGCGCACGGAAGCATTCAAAAGAACGGTGATGATGTAGTCGTACTCGACGTGATCCAAATCACCGATGACCAGCGCCGAACGGACGGCACCTCCGCGTTCAACACACATACGGGACGGGAGACGTCTCCTCCTTCTTGATCCAGCAAGGGGGAAGGAGAGGTTGATGAAGATCCAGCAGCATGACGGCGTGGTGGTGGATGCAGGGCGTCACAGAAGCAGGGCTTCGCCAAGACTACGAGGGAGAGACGTAACGGGGAGAGAGGGAGGTGCCAGGGGCTGGTATGAAATCCCTCCTCTCCCCCCACTATATATAGGGGTGCCAGGTGGGGCGCCGGCCCTAGTAGATGAGATCTACTAGGGGGGGGGCGGCGGCCAAGGGGAGGTTTCCCTCCCCCCAAGGCACCTAGGGGTGCCTTCCACCACATGGACTCTTCCATGGTGGAAACCCCAGGCGCATGGGCCTATAGGGGCTGGCGCCCCAGCCCACTATGGGCTGGTTTCCCTCCTATTTCAGCCCATGGGGCCCTCCGGGATAGGTGGCCCCACCCGGTGGACCCCCGGGACCCTTCCGGTGGTCCCGGTACAATACCGATAACCCCGAAACTTGTCCCGATGCCCGAAACAGCACTTCCTATATATAATTCTTTACCTCCGGACCATTCCGGAACTCCTCGTGACGTCCGGGATCTCATCCGGGACTCCGAACAACATTCGGGTTACTGCATATACATATCTTCACAACCCTAGCGTCACCGAACCTTAAGTGTGTAGACCCTACGGGTTCGGGAGACAAGCAGACATGACCGAGACGACTCTCCAGTCAATAACCAACAGCGGGATCTGGATACCCATGTTGGCTCCCACATGCTCCACGATGATCTCATCGGATGAACCACGATGTCGAGGATTCAATCAACCCCGTACGCAATTCCCTTTGTCAATCGATATGTTACTTGCCCGAGATTCGATCGTCGGTATCCCAATACCTCGTTCAATCTCGTTACCAGCAAGTCACTTTACTCGTACCGTAATGCATGATACCGTGACCATACACTTGGTCACTTTGAGCTCATTATGATGATACATTACCGAGTGGGCCCAGTGATACCTCTCCGTCATACGGAGTGACAAATCCCAGTCTTGATCCATGTCAACCCAACAGACACTTTCGGAGATACCCGTAGTATACCTTTATAGTCACCCAGTTACGTTGTGACGTTACGTTGTGACGTTTGGTATACCCAAAGCACTCCTACGGTATCCGGGAGTTACACGATCTCATGGTCTAAGGAAAAGATACTTTGACATTGGAAAACTCTAGCGAACGAACTATACGATCCTTGTGCTATGTTTAGGATTGGGTCTTGTCCATCACATCATTCTCCTAATGATGTGATCTCGTTATCAATGACATCCAATGTCCATAGTCAGGAAACCATGACTATCTGTTGATCAACGAGCTAGTCAACTAGAGGCTTACTAGGGACATGTTGGTGTCTGTTATTCACACATGTATTACGATTTCCGGATAACACAATTATAGCATGAATAAAGACAATTATCATGAACAAGGAAATATAATAATAATGCTTTTATTATTGCCTCTAGGGCATATTTCCAACAGGGAGTGGGCCGCGGGGGCCCAACGCGGGCTGCTCGGGCCGGCGGCGGGGGCGGTGCGGCGGCGCCACGTGGCGGCGAGCGTTTGGCGCGGGCGGCGGGGCGGACAATGTCCGGCGGCGGGATTTTTGTCCGGCGTGGCGCGGGGACGATTTCTAGGGTTTCGCCCGGGATTTGGAATGTGGGGATCTATATATAGGGGTAGAGGGAATTAGGAGAGTCCAAATGAGGTGCGGTTTTCGGCCACGCGATCGTGATCAAACGCTCTAGATCATGGAGCAGAGTTTGGTGGGTTTTGCGCCAAATTGGAGGGGTGTTGGGCTGCAACACACACGAGACCTTTTCGGTCCCTCGGTTAACCGTTGGAGTATCAAACGAAGTCCAAATGATATGAAACTTGACAGGCGGTCTACCGGTAGTAAACCAAGGCCGCTTGGCAAGTCTCGGTCCAATCCGGAAATGTTTAATCCCCACACACGAAAGAAAGCTAGAAATGACCACCGGAGGAGAACAAAACGCCGGAATGCAAAACGGACAACAGGGAAAAAGCTCGAATGCATGAGACGAACACGTATGCAAATGCAACGCACATGATGACATGATATGAGATGCATGACAATGACAACAACACACGGAGACAAAGACCCGAACCCGAGAATACAAATTAACTTAACGTCGGAAACGGTAAGAGTTGGAGTACAAATTGGGAAAGTTACATCCGGGGTGTTACAACTTCGTTTCCCCCTCCTCCCTGTGCTCGTTTGCCCCGTCCAGCTAGCTCAACCACCGCGCCTGTGAGCTCCTCGCCGCCGGCCATGGCGCCACGGTGGCCAGAGCCCGAGCCAGCCACTCCCGCGAGCGTCACCATGCTCCCGGTGACGCCAGGAGGCCGTAGAGGCCCTCCGCATCCCCTGCCGTGCACCGCAGGGCTGCGCCCGCATGCCACCGAACTCCGGCCACCGCCCCGAGCTCCGGCCGTCCCCGCCTATCCCACTTGCTCCAGATGACGCGGACGAGGCTCAGCTCCTCGCCCGTGGTCTCCGCCGCCCGAATGGTCGCCGGAGGGCGATTCCCGTGCCCTCCGCCGCGTTCGGCCTCGCCGGTGGCTAAACGCCGGCAGGTTTGACCGAGTCAACCCCGCTAATTAACCCCCCCTCTGTGACACTGATAGTGGGCCCCGCACCCTAATCTGTTAATTAGATTAGAAATAACCCCCTTTGTTAATTAACCTATGAAACTGACGTGTGGACTCCACACGTCAGGTTTGACCGGTCAGCCACGGTTGACTTGCTGACGTCATGCCACTGTCATGCTGACGCAATTATTCATTTTCTGGTATTAAAATAAATCAGGAAATTCCAAAAAATATTCAAAACTTCAAAAATTCATAGAAATTCAACCGTTGCTCAGATTGAAATAATTTATATATGAAAAATGATCAGAAAAATTCAATCTATCCATCTGTACCATTTTCATGCATGACAAACCAACCTATACATGCTGTATGTATGAAAACACACTTATGGCATATTTAAGAGCTTAATTTGGAGTTGTATTTGAACCCTTGGCTCAAATGGACTTCAACCAAATAAATGCTAGGTGCTTTAACTCAAACAACATCACATATTCATGCCATGATCATGCATCATATTGATGCATATACTTGTGTTTGATTTTCGACACCGTTCCTTCTCGATAGGTCCTGCTCCGGAAAGTGTTCGGGAGCACCTATCAGTGGAGCAGTGCCCCCCTGTTGATCTACCAGGCAAGCAACCCCCCTTGTTCATTCCGATACAATCCTACTCTCTCGCTCCTGCTCTCATTTATTGCATTAGGACAACAACGATTCAACTGCTACTTTATGCTGCGGTAGTTGAACCCATTCCTCTGCATGACCTGTCATTCCCATAGTAAATAGTTAAAACCCACTAGCATGTGTAGGAGTTGTCTGAGCCATGTTGTGTTCCTACCATGCCATGCCTGCTATTGCTTAGAGTTGTGTCAGGTCTGATTCATCGGGAATGAATTGGAGTGTTATGATATGTTCTGGTGCTGAGAGTTAAGCGTGTGAACACGATTTGGTAAAGGTAGCAGTGAGAGGCCATGTAGGAGTACATGGTGGGTTGTCTCATTGGGACCGTCCTTAAGAACTGAAGTTGTCCAATGACTAGCTACTACCACACATTGGGCTCCGGGCGCTCCAAGCTCTCTCGGCTTATTAACCGCCTTGAACTCTATCCAGGAGTTGCAAACAGTTTCTGGTGTTTGTAGGTAGTGCTATTTTTCTACCGAGTGGCACCCGGCAGGGTGGGCTCGGGACAGACTAGGCACAGGTGGCACGGTGTACCAGGTGGCACCCGGATGGTGGGCTTGGGAACCCTGCTCACATCGTTTGGGGCCGTGAGCGACACCTCGGCCGGATCTCCATGCGGGTGGAACCCAAATAGGCGATAAACCTGGACTAGAGTCTTGCGTGGATAGTCAGGTCGTGGCCAACACCCTCGCCAGGCTTCCGCTTGAAGGTTGTCGAGATACATGACGTGTACATGGTGATAAGTGGTGAGAGTGTGTGTGAAGAAGTACACCCCTACAGGGTTATCATGATCTATTCGAATAGCCGTGTCCTCGGTTATGGACTTCTTGGATGCTTACGTGGTACATAGACAACTTAAAGTGGATACTCTAAAATGCTCAAGACAAGTGTGAGTGCTATGGATGGCCTTCTCATAGGAGAGACGGGGATGAATCCATAGTAGTGTATTGATGTGGTGATTAGTGGACTCGTGTGCACTGCCTCACCTCAATGAAGTTTCTCATTGTCGTAGAACAGGATAGCCATTGAGTCAAAGCTGGCTTGCTGCAACTAAAACCCCACATTACCTTCTTGATACAAATGCATGTATGATAGGATCTGATGTAAGTCTTGCTGAGTACCTTTGTACTCACGTTTGCTTTATTTATGTTTTGCAGGTGAGGCATCTGTCTCACTAGTAGTACCGCTTGGACTTCGACGAGTAGTTTGTTACCTCAGCTACGATCTTGTACCTTGGAGGGACTTGTATATAGTCAGGCTTCTCGGCCTTTTTCTTTTGTAGTTGTCTGTACTCAGACATGTAATGCTTCCGTTGCTTGTATGCTCTGAATGATGGGTCATGTGACCCCTGTTTGTATTTATGCTATGTGGCCCTTCTGAGCCTTTATCTATATGAGTTTGCGTTATGTTGTGATACCATGTTGTCCAACACATACTTGCATGTTATGCGTACGTGTGACATGTATTGCTATGTGTGGGATCCGACAATCTAGTTGTTTATCCTTGGCAGTCTCTCTTATGGGGGAATGTAGTCTAGTGCTACAGCCCGGTTCACCGGAGTCCTGCTAGCCCAACACTACTGCTCAGGACACTTGACTGGCCGGCATGTGTTTCACTTTGTTCCTGTGTCTGTCCCTTCGGGGAAATGTCACGCGGTGACATCCGGAGTCCTGCCTAGCCTACTACAGCCCGGGTTCCCCGGAGTCCTGTTAGCCCAGTGCTACAGCCCGGATTCACACGCTGCTAACCGACATGCTCGATGTGAATCATGTATGCCTGTTCCCATAGGTTAGTGCCGCTTTGGGTTCACGACTAGCCATGTCGGCACGGGTTCTCTGTCATATGGATGCTAGCGACACAATCATATACGCGAGCCAAAAGGCGCAAACGGTCCCGGGCCAGGGTAAGGCGACACCCGTGGGGATACCGTGTGTAAGGCTGCAAAGTGATATGAGGTGTTACTGGCTAGATCGATGTGATTTGGAATCAGGGTCCCGACAGCTTTGGTATCAGAGCCTGACTGCCTGTAGGATTACCAAGCCAACCTGGTCGAATTTGGGTCTAGAAATTCTTTAGCTATATAGGGGAATTGATTGTGGAAGGGAACGTAAGGCTCTTTTTACTCCTTATACCTCATGCCCTTCTGATCTGAGTCATCCTATCCTTCCTACGGGGTTAAGGAACTAGTCTTTCTCTTTTGTCTATCAGGATCACGTGTTACTACTCCGTAGTCTCTAAGGTTTGGTTGATCTGAGTCATATCCTAGTTTGAGTACCTCCGGTGTAGCCTGTTTAGTAATATCCCAGTTTCAGACCATCATAGCTACACACGTGGTTGATGCATTTTAATTAAGTTAAGTGTCAAGTTTTCTACAACCGGACATTAACAAATTCCCATCTGCCCATAACCGCGGGCACGTCTTTTGAAAGTTCAAAACCCTGCAGGGGTGTCCCAACTTAGCCCATCACAAGCTCTCACGGTTAACGAAGGATATTCCTTCTCCCAGGACGACCCGATCAGACTCGGAATCCCGGTTACAAGACATTTCGACGATGGTAAAACAAGACCAGCAAGACCACCCGCTGTGCCGACAAATCCCGATAGGAGCTGCACATATCTCGTTCTCAGGGCACACCGGATAAGCTAAGCGTATAGAAGCCGATGTAACCCAAGTTGCCAAGGGATGGACCTACACGGTGCTCTAGTTTGGACCAACACTCAAAGGAACACTGGCCCGGGGGTTTAAAATAAAGATGACCTTTGAGTCTGCAGAAACCAAGGGAAAAAGGCTTAGGTGGCAAATGGTAAAACCAAGGTTGGGCCTTGCTGGAGGAGTTTTATTCAAGGGAACTGTCAAGGGGTTCCCATTATAACCCAACCGCGTAAGGAACGCAAAATCAAGGAACATAATACCGGTATGACGGAAACTAGGGCAGCAAGAGTGGAACAAAACACTAGGCATAAGGCCGAGCCTTCCACCCTTTACCAAGTATATAGATGCATTAATTAAAATAAGAGATATTGTGATATCCCAACAAAAATCCATGTTCCAACAAGGAACAAACTTCATCTTCACCTGCAACTAACTACGCTATAAGAGGGGCTGAGCAAAGCGGTAACATAGCCAAACAACGGTTTGCTAAGACAAGGTTGGTTAGAGGCTTGACATGGCAATATGGGAGGCATGATATAGCAAGTGGTAGGTATCGCGGCATAGTAAAAGAGCGAACAACTAGCAAGCAAAGATAGAAGTGATTTCGAGGGTATGGTCATCTTGCCTAAGATTCCGCAAGGAAGAAAAATGAGTCCATGAAGAAGACAAAAGGACGTAGTCGAACGGATCCTCACAACTCCGGAACAGAACCGAAGCTAACGAGGGAAACAACCCGGAAAGAAGCAAACAACATAGTAAACAACCATCACATGGACATGGCATGATGCATAACCAAGTATGATGCATGTCCGGATTAAAGAAGCATGGCATGGCAAAGTGCACAAACAACACTACAAGTTAAGTGGAGCCCAGTATGCAACGAGTTGCATATTGACGGAACACCACATTCAAGTTATTTAGTTCAATCTCGTTTATGTACCCAACAATATTAAAGGTTGGTTAACATGGCAAGAGGTGAAACATGAGTGAAAAACACAGTTAGGCATTTTAAATGAGGCCGGAAACATCAAACAACAATTCCGGTAAATCCTCATGTGCATTTAGCAATTTAATGCAAACAACAATTTTAACCATTTAAATGTTATTAACATGATGCGGATGACATGTGCAAGTTTTATGCAATATTTATTAAAAGTTGACAAGAGCATTAAGAAGCATTTGTCACCGCGGTGGAAAGAAAGGGGTGCCACGGCAACGATAACGGTTCCGGTAGCTCATGGAAATACCGGTGCAAAAGGGAAAATGACAGGAGCATGCAAAAGATGGTGGGGTCACTACTAGGAAAAGGGCTATAGATGGAACTGACACTAATGGCGCACCAGACATGTGGTGCGCCATTACTATATACTAATGGCGCACCATCTGTTGGTCCGCCATTAGTGTGGAAGACACTAATGGCGCACCAGGCACACGGTGCGCCACTAGTAACAAAATGTTTTTTTTCATTTTTTCAAACATACTAATGGCGCATGCAGGCAGAGTGCGCCATTAGTAGTTAGAACTACTAATGGCGCACCAGCCGTAGAGTGCGCCACTACTGTATTTTTTTTACTTTTTTGCAAAACTACTAATGGCGCACCGTTGCATAGTGCGCCATTACTAGTTTAAACTAGTAATGGGCACTTTTTTTACTTTTTGATATCATGAATATTTTTAAATTTTATGGGCACTTTTTGAATTCATGAATATTCATGAGGACACTCGATCTCGATCCCCCTCCCTCTTGATAGCTATCCCCCTCGCCAGATCCCCCTCGCCCCCCCCCCCCCCCCCCCCCCCCCCCCCCCCCCCCCCCCCCCCCCCCCCCCCCCCCCCGCACCCTCCCCCGCTCCACCGCCGCCGCCGACCCCCCGCACCCTCCCCCGCTCCACCGCCGCCGCCGACCCCCCGCACCCTCCCCCGCTCCACCG
The DNA here is from genome assembly GCF_003073215.2 of Triticum urartu. Lineage (NCBI taxonomy): Eukaryota > Viridiplantae > Streptophyta > Magnoliopsida > Poales > Poaceae > Triticum > Triticum urartu. The sequence continues at coordinate 406,142,572 of NC_053022.1, read as the reverse complement.
CCGCCGCCGACCCCCCGCACCCTCCCCCGCTCCACCGCCGCCGCCGATGATATTTTCAAATAACAAATTTGATGATATTTTTTAAAAATTATTACTGTTTTTATAAAAAAATATTACTGTTTCATATTCATATTCATTTTCTAAAAAATAATTATAAAAAATTGTAGACTACAATTGTTGTTAAACAACAATTATTACTGTTTTTATAAAAAATATTACTGTTTCATATTCATATTCATTTATTAAATCATAATAATAATAAATATACTAATGGCTCACCGGCCTGGTGGTGCGCCATTGCTATCTAAAAAAGATTTCTAATGGCGCACCGGCGGTGGGTGCGCCATTGCTATCTAAAAAAAGATTTCTAATGGCGCACCGACGGGTGGTGCGCCATTAGTAAGCTTCCCCCTATAGCTAAGTCCTCCCTCCCTCGCCAGAGATCCCCTTCCGTCCCTCTCTCCCTCGCCAGACCCACGACGTCGCCGCCCCGACCCCCGCCGGACTCCACCCCCGCCCCCCCCGCCCCCGCCCCCGCGCCCCCACCGCCCCCCCCCCGACCCTCAAAGTCTTCGCATTCCTCCTCGCCGTCGGCGGCGAGCAGCGACGCAGCACCCTACGCCCCCCCCGGCCCTCCTCCTCCTCCCCTTGCCCCCCGCCTGCGCCGGGGCTGACGGCCCCTTCTCTATCTCGCAGGGCAAGGTCTCCGGCACCTCTACGATACCGACGCCTCCACCGTCTAGGGCGTCTGCGCCTTCTTCCACCTCCGGCCACCGCGGCCTCACCGTCGATCCCCGCACGAGCTCGCCATCGTCTTCCTCTCGGTGAGCTGCACCGGTTCCCCGCCCCCCTTTCTGTTAACTAAACATTGTCGGGTTTAGGTTCTGTTAACTGAAAAAATTTAGATTCAGAAACATTGTTGGACTGATAGGAAGTTTGTTGAACAGAGCAATCTACACCTGTAATTTCTACTATTATGCCTCTGTTGATTGTGATCTCTGCACATGTTTAATGTCTATGCTGTTGTGCGGCTGTTATGTGTGTCTATGTCGGTGAGCTTGTGTTATGCACTTCTGCGTTTTGATGTCCCCCTTACCTTAGTTTTTTCATCTCACTGGTCCTTTTCATTGTATTGGTCCTTTTCATTTTTGTCAAAGAGGCCCCGAGTTCTCTCTTCACTTGTGTGGTGATTGTCTTGGTCCTTTTCATTTTTGTCATGGCATTCTTGAGGTGCTGATGTGTCTGAGGGCATGAACCATGATCAAGTTGAGTTCAGATTTCATTAGATTAGATGGATTATCATGCCTTGTGTCCTGATAGTTGGATATTTGAGTAGTATTGTCAACAGTAATAACTTTTACATGTTTGCATTGCTTCCAAGAGTAACAACAGGTGCTTATGACACCTTTAGGAGATCTACTCATCTCTAATCATGCTACTCAAGGATAGGAACCGTAGGCATCTCTATATATATTTTTAGTGTCCTTTATTGGTGGTTCTATGATGTAGTCCAGATGAAACCAATTGCATGCATTGAGAAATAGAGTATTAAAACAGGACTTGACGTGGTTTTCCACTTAGCTATCTGAATTGAGAAAGAACATAGCTTTTGCGGTCTCTGAGGAAAAACTTGCTACTCCATATACAACTAATACTACTACTAGACAAGATACTACTCCATATACTACTAATACTGCTACTGTATTTCATTTCAAAGTTCAAAATGCTGGTACTGAGATTTTCATTTCCAATGAGTGATGTTTTTCCTAGCAGTAGAAAAAACATAGCAACTTCTCTGTTTTTATAAAGTTGTTCTTATATGGGTGAAACTTCACTTGTTTTTAGGCTAGTGCAGGGTGTAGCTTCTTCTGTATGGGCCAACTATCTCACAAATAAATTGTTCCTTCTTCTGTATTTGACAAGTAATGACTTTTAAAGATGATGATCATCTTGCTAGTTTGCTGGGTTTTGTCTCCAACCATTGTGTCGTGATGAATTTGCAGGTACCCCGAGAGGCCCTTGAGTTTGCCGGAATGTCGATGACTATCAAGATGATGATCGTATGACTTGTTATGAATAACGAGTAGAAGTTGTATGATGATGATTAGTAGGACTTCTTAGGATTAGTATTACTTCCGACAAACTCGATACTCGCGGTCTCGAGACTTGTAATGTTTTATCTTTGTTCGGTCTTTTGAATTCGGAGACTAATATGATGAATTGTATTCGGAGACTAATCTTCTATTGTATTCGATGAATCTACTGTTGCTGTGTGCTACTGTCTATATTCAGTCAAATAATATATTTTGTAACCTGTGCAAAAATCAAAAAAGTAAAAAAAATAAAACCTATTATTCATACTAATGGCGCATCACTACAGAGTGCGCCATTAGTATGCCAAGTATACTAATGGCGCATCCATCCACAGAGCGCCATTAGTGTGCCAAAGCACATGGTTAAATATGGCCATGGGAGGCATAGTAATGGCGCATGGTGTTATATACTAATGGCGCACTGGGTGGTGCGCCATTAGTATACCAGATACTAATGGCGCACCTGTGGTGCGCCATTAGTAATAAATACTAGTGGCGTGATACTAATGGCGCACCAGTGATGCGCCATTAGTAGGCAAAACTGGTGCGCCATTAGTAGGCCTTTTCCTACTAGTGGGTGATCCCAGATTCCAGGTGTCCCCCCCAGTTGGCGACAAGGAAACGAGTGACAATTTGGACACAGTGCAAACACGAGCATCTCAAACATCGCAAGCATTCGTTCACGGACGTCGTCTCGGGGTTATACCTTCGAAGTGTGCAAACGGGACGGTTCTCGTTCGGTGCCAAGTAGATGAAGTAGACGTTCTCGGGACGTTCGTAGTGGAAGTAGGGGTACATGATGACGGTAGAGGTACTCATGATCTTGGCGGCGGTAGTCGTTCACGTTCTTAGTTGCACAATTTTCTGTAGATGTTCGGGATCACGACGAGCGACTTGACGTCCACGGAGGCTTCGAGGGTCCACGGTAGTTGTTCTTGTATCATCGTGGAAGTAGTCGTACTCGGCGATAGTGGTACTTGGCGTTTCGTTCGGTACTCGTTCGAGCATCCAAGGTATTTGGCGCTACGGTAGTCGAACTTGACGAAAAACGGGTCTCCTCGGGGACTTGATGCATCCGAATTCTTCGGGTTTGTAGTAGTACTTGATGGGGGTGGTGCTTGTCGATCCTGGTCTTGAGACATACTAGGCATCGGTGCCTTCGAGGAACTCATCGTGTCCAAAACATAGCAGATCAAGGTACCAGTTGCGGTCGTGTGAACGTTTAGTGAAGACGAACTTGCCGGTCTTGCCGAACTAAAGAGGTACTTTGGCGTTTTGCAATCCGATATATAGGGTCAAACATGCAGTTGTTCTTTGCGATGGAGTCGACCTTGATGTGTCCAAGGAACGCTCAAGTCGGTGGATGTTCTTGGTCTTGCGGTTCAAAAACCGGTACAAAGAGCTGCCGTTCATGGCGCTGGTCAACGAGCAGGAGAGGCGGCATTGAGTACGACGGGTCCAAGCGGCGAGGAGGCGCGGCCATGGAGACTGGGCGCGTCGCGTGGCGCTGCGCGGGAAGAGCGGCAGCAGGACGGAATGGCTACCCTCGCCCTTAGCGTGGAGCAAGGGAGGCGAAGCTCCTGGAGGCTGGAGGTGCCACGGACCTCGGGCGCACGAGGAGGAGCAGGGAAAAGAGGTCGGGCGGGCGGCGTGCTTGGGACAGTTGGACCTCGCCGAATCAAAGAAGGAGCGGCGGCGCAGGAGAGTTCAAGCGGCTCCCTGGTGGATTCCAGCAAGGACAGGGCGCGGGAGGTTGGCGGCTGCGGCAGAGCTCCTGCGCAGCGAGGCGGCGTGCAGAGCTTGGGGCGCGAGGGTGCAGGGCGGCGGCCTGCGGTGCCTGGCGGAGGACGAGAAACTGCCACGGACCTCGGACGGACGAGGAGGAGGCCATGGCAAGGAGGCACGGCGGCGTGCTGGATCAAGGGCCGGCGACAAGGCAAGGCGACGCAGGGAGCCTGCAAGGGAGGAGAGGGAGAAGAGCACAGGGAGATGGGCGCGTCTCCTGGCGCGTGCGGGGATGGAAGGAGTGGCGCAGGGACGGCAGGGGCGTGGTGCCTCGCTCCTCTCTCTGGCGAAGCAGGGAAGGAGGGGATCGAGGGAGAGGGCGCTGTGAGCGAATGGAGATGGACATCGGGCCTCTCCTGGCGGCGCTGGTGGGAGGACGAGGTAAGGGAGTGGGGATCGGGCTAGGTTAGAATTATAGGTAGGTGGGCCGGGGAAGTGGGCCTTGGAGCCGGCCCAGTGGGAAGGGCGCCAGCTGGGCCTTGGCCAACTGGTGCGGCTGCTGGGCTCCCTATCCCTTCCAAATTCTTTCCTTTCTTAATTTATTGTTTATATAAATAAACAACCAACAAAGGGGAAAATCCATGGGTTTTTGGTTAGGAATATGAGATATATAAATATATATATCTGGAACCCTGGATTTATGTAGGGTTTGAATAAATTGCTCTGGCATTTTTAGAAGGTAGAAAAATAATTAGAGTTTGAATTATTCTCAAACTTCAATCATTTTTGAACCTCACCAAAACAACTTCGAATGGGATGAAATTTGACAGAGAGGGTGTAGGAAAGAGGCAAGATTTATAGGGAAAAGATGAACATTAATGGAGGAGGAATAAGGTCACTTGCAAAGACATGAAAGAAGAAGGAAGTGAGAGGTGATGATGCATGGGTATGGCTTGAGAGAGAGATGACAAGGAAAATATATGAAGTTAAGTCGGATACAAGAAGAGTTGAAGAGTAATGCAATTGTGTGATGGGTGATTCCAAGTTAATGGAATATTTACAATAGCTCCCTAATAATAGTAGGAGACTTTTATATGTTATAAAGAGAATTTCACCATGTGAACTCCCTCGATTTAAATGGATCAAAGATCCATGCCATTTATTTAGTTGAGTTAAGAAAAGAAATGACATGATGGCATGATGACATGATGCAATGCACATGATGCAATGATGAATGCAATGAACCAAACAAATCACACGACGAAACCCGAAAACCACGGGAGGCATCTGAAGCTCTGGTCTTGGGGCGTCACAACACTCCACCACTACGAGAGGATCTCGTCCCGAGATCTAGGATGGCACCGGAGGGAAAATGGAAGAGAAAGAGAAGAGGTAAAACTAAGTTGCTTCTTTGACAAACGAGTGAAACCAATGAACCTTGAGAGGTTGAACAAATTGAAAGAAAGAATACAACGAAGATGAACGAAGTTGAAAACCTCCGTTAGAAAAGAGGAACAAGGAACATCACGAGAACCTTGTTGGTTAAAGACATAAGAAAAAAAGATTGCAATGGATAATAAGTACACGCGAGCACTCCGGTTGAAACAAGGTGTACAAGGAATGATAAGGATCAATTATGACAACACTCCGGTTGGAAACGGAAGGCAATAATATGCACTTGGCCAAAAATGAAAGCACTTGGATGAGACTCCGGTTAGAAAAGGAATGATAGCCACAACACTCCGGTTAAAACAAGATAGATAAGGAATAAGAATGATATAATTTGGGCAGCACTCCGACTGTAAATGGAAGGAATTGAACATGATCTGAAAAAACAAGTTGATCGGTCGAAGAGAGCAATATCACAATGCCTCCGGAAAGAAGGAATAGAAGTTAGATCGTTAGGAATAAAGAAAGTAGAAGAAAATGATAGCTTCTACCACCAATGAATTTGAAAGCATCCTTGGAAAGAAGGATTGAATGGAGTTGTTGGAAAACCAACAATGAAAAGAATAAGCTTGTAGTGGGCTTATGGAAAACATCTCAAAATTGAGGTAAAATTCTGCCACCGAAAACAATGATTGATATAGGACAATGAAGAGATGATGAACTTCTTCACCAAGATGGGAAGGAGAATATTGGATCATTGATAAGCACCACAATCGCAACATTCCTTAGGGAAGGCTTTAGGTAAAATATAACCCAAGATAACTCCAATGAATAGATTGATGGATGTAAAATACCTCATTCTTGATAACATGTGAATCATGAAACAAGAATGGAAATTGTCAAGAAAAGATGTAGCACCACCTCAAAAGATAAGGTAGAAAGAATCACACTTTGGAAGGCACGATGAAGAATACTTGGAGTATAGCTTGGCGGATCATATCTTTGAGAGATAACTTGAAGAACAATTGAAGAATGAAAAGAATCCTTGATGAACCAGCATGTAGAACCTCCATGAAGAACTCCGGTAACCAAATGATGATAAAAAAGAGAAGTTGAAAACACAAGGTGAAGTCTTATAGTGAATTAGATGGATCTTTGCGACGATATAATTGAGAGAGCTTGGAACTCCGGGAAAAGAAAAGATGAAACACTTGAAACCGAGAATGTGATATGATGAACCACTCCGGAAAACAGGAATTGAATCATTTGGATGAAACAAAGAGTAAGAATTACATTATGCTTATCCTTTGCAAATTTAAATTGATGACAATCAACGGATTGCATACCACTTATTCTCGTAGAAAGGAGTAAGATAGATATAGCACAAACTTGAGAAAAGACTTCAATGAACCTCCGGTAAGATTTGGAACAAACAGATGAATTGATATGAGAACAACGGAAGAGGAATGTTGAACGAACCACTGTAAGAATTAAAATGACCGAAGAAAAGATAAAGGAACACCGGGAACAATTATGAAATGAACGAAGATACTTGAGACAATTTAGATACAAGTGAAACGAAGAGATCATGAACTGGCTTGAGAATATGTGAGCGATGCACCGGTAAGATTTTGGAGGACGATAGCTACACACTGAGAATGAATAATTCTGAGATGATGGGCTCCGAAGAAACAACTAAAAAGACTCCTGAATTGCTCCGGATGATTGAAAAGAATTCTCACAATGGAAAACAATTATGAGAGGATGGCATCACGGTTGAACTAAGAATCTTCACGAGAACAAATATGATTGAAGAGAAGCTCTTTCTCGGTCTTCAAAATCCGAGGATGACGATGGAAACACCATCAAGAATTGTTTAGACACTTCGGTTGAATCAAAAACGAAGAGGTTGAGCGAATGATGAAAAGAATTTGAAAGATCTTGGAGAAAGATATTTGACTGATGACAATTCATTCTTACATCAAACTTTGAAAAATTTAAGAATAACTCCGGTAAAATTAGAAGAGTCAGATAAGATCCTGGAAAAGACATGTGGGTTAGGGCCCACTCAAAAGATACACCGTTGAACAATTTAAAAGGAATATTGCGCCGGTTTAATTAAATGGCTAGAATGAGGTAACAACCTCAAAATAGGTTGAACTGGTCTTGAAAGACAAGGCGAGTCTTCTGAGATATCTTCAGCACTCCGCAACAAATGAATAACGAGGAGTGGATGATTATGAGGTGCACCGGCATGAAAAAAGCATTGAGCAAAAGAAAGGACTATTTTCAAAACCAAAGCTTGAATTTAATCCACCGGAGAAGAAAAGAGCAGGAAGAATAATAAACTTGTGGAGCATCTTCATGAGAACCACCGGGTAAGAACATTGAAAGAAAGGAAGGGAGAGGCTTCCCATCAATAAAAGGATACTTGAATAAGAAATCTGAGTCCTTGAAGAAACAAGGGTGGGAGGGCGGGAAAACAAGGCAACTTGGGATGAATGAAACAAACACCGTTGAGAAAACTGAGAGGTGATCTTGCGAATGTTAAAATGATCGGATCCACTTGAAGAGAAAGACATCGGTTGAAAAGGATTGACATGACAATCTCGATTATCATGAAGGATTAGTATTCACATTGAAATATGAGAACACCGCTTAGGAAAGGTATGGAATCAACATTTGACTTCGAAGCAACTCGAATACCACAACTGAAAACAAAAACAAAGGATTTTCTTGCAGAATAAGCCGGAACAAACATATGATAGAGATTTCGTCCGAAGTTTTTGTGGTGGGGCCCACACGGGCTCGATCGTACAACACCATCATGTACAAGGCAGTGCACATGACATACGAAGTGTCCCCGAGTTAGCATAGCCAAGGACTCTTTAAGACACGACGAGACCACTGTAAAACCAACCATGGATAGGCGGACCACTAGACGTCGAACCCCAATTTCATATCATGCATCTGTCGGAAAGATATCCTAGGAGCTACTAGAATTCCCACTTATAAACTCCCGAAACTTTCCGGTTATGCACTCAGGTGTTGGGGATACAGGGGAAGCATAATATCTCACCCAAAACTAGCAAATCCTACATCCAGCTGTATCCATCCTTCAACACATAACCAAGAAACCTTCGGAAATCATTTACCTCAACATTCGAAAAGCATCCATTATACGAGTTATGGAAATACTCCTGAACTCCCGCCTCAGTACTGGGTGGCGTCGAGGTCATCTCACCATCAACTGCATAAAAGAGATTTTCGATGTCGGCGAACTCAGGTATTCCAGAACTGCAACGATAAAATTGTGACGACAACACCTCGGAGCTCAACTCCCCGGGACACTGCCACAACCCCTAAATGTCAGGAGGCACCTAGAACAATGTTCTCGTCACAAAACCATCGGAACGACTCCAAGATACCCGCGTGATCCTAAATTTTTTAGTGAAATTTGAGGAGAGAAGAGTCAAAACTCTACTCTAGGAGGCCTCACCAGAGCGACGAAGGGACCGAGGAGTAAAAAGAATCCTACTCTCCGATATATATAATCCTATAAGACTCAAAACATTTTTTTCTAGACTCAACAACGCCAGCGATTCGATCAAGCAGGGGGCTCCTAAGTCGGGGAAGGCTCTGATTACCAACTTGTAACATCCACGATGCGGCTATATCTCCCATGTGTCGGAGCACGACTTGGAGGCATAACCGCATAGTAGGCATGTTGCAAGAGGGGTAATTTTACACATCCCATGTACTGAATAAGAAAGGGATAAAGAGTTGGCTTACAATCGCCACTTCACACAATACATAAATATAGCATTACATCATCCAGATACAATCAAGGTCCGACTACGGAACCAAAATAAAAGAAGACCACCCCTAATGCTAGATCCCCGATCGCCCCGACTGGGCTCCACTACTGATCAACTGGAAACGAAACAACACAACGAACACGATCTTCATCGAGCTCCTCCTTGAGCTCGGTTGCATCACCTGCACTGGTATCATTGGCAGCTGCAACTAGTTTTGGAAGTAATCTGTGAGTCACGGGGACTCAGCAATCTCACACTCTCGTGGTCAAGACTATTTAAGCTCATGGGTAGGAAAATGTATGTGAGGTGGAGCTGCAACAAGTACTAGCATATCTGGTGGCTAACTTACGCAAATGAGAGCGAGAAGAGAAGGCAAAGCACGGTCGTGAAACTAGAAGTGATCAAGAAGTGATCCTGAAACTACTTACGTTCAAGCACAACTCCAACACCGTGTTCACTTCCCGGACCCCGTCGAGAAGAGACCATCACGGCTACACACGCAGTTGATGCATTTTAATTAAGTTAAGTGTCAAGTTTTCTACAACCGGACATTAACAAATTCCCATCTGCCCATAACCGCGGGCACGGCTTTTGAAAGTTCAAAACCCTGCCAGGGTGTCCCAACTTAGCCAATCACAAGCTCTCACGTTTAACGAAGGATATTCTTTCTCCCAGGACGACCCGATCAGACTCGGAATCCCGGTTACAAGACATTTCGACGATGGTAAAACAAGACCAGCAAGACCACCCGCTGTGCCGACAAATCCCGATAGGAGCTGCACATATCTCGTTCTCAGGGCACATCGGATAAGCTAAGCGTACAGAAGCCGACGTAACCCAAGTTGCCAAGGGATGGCCCTGCACGGTGCTCTAGTTTGGACCAACACTCAAAGGAGCACTGGCCCGGGGGTTTAAAATAAAGATGACCCTTGAGTCTGCAGAACCCAAGGGAAAAAGGCTTAGGTGGCAAATGGTAAAACCAAGGTTGGGCCTTGCTGGAGGAGTTTTATTCAAGGCGAACTGTCAAGGGGTTCCCATTATAACCCAACCGTGTAAGGAACGCAAAATCAAGGAACATAATACCGGTATGATTGAAACTAGGGCGGCAAGAGTGGAACAAAACACCAGGCATAAGGCCGAGCCTTCCACCCTTTACCAAGTATATAGATGCATTAATTAAAATAAGAGATATTGTGATATCCCAAAAAAAATCCATGTTCCAACAAGGAACAAACTTCATCTTCACCTGCAACTAACGACGCTATAAAACGGGCTGAGCAAAGCGGTAACATAGCCAAACAATGGTTTGCTAGGACAAGGTTGGTTAGAGGCTTGACATGGAAATATGGGAGGCATGATATAGCAAGTGGTAAGTATCGCGGCATAGCAAAAGAGCGAACAACTAGCAAGCAAAGATAGAAGTGATTTCAAGGGTATGGTCATCTTGCCTAAGATCCCGCAAGGAAGAAGAATGAGTCCATGAAGAATACAAAAGGACGTAGTCGAACGGATCCTCACAACTCCGGAACGGAACCGAAGCTAACGAGGAAAACAACCAGGAAAGAACAAAACAACATAGTAAACAACCATCACATGAACATGGCATGATGCACAACCAAGTATGATGCATGTCCGGATTAAAGAAGCATGGCATGGCAAAGTGCACAAACAACACTACAAGTTAAGTGGAGCCCAATATGAAACGAGTTGCATATTGACAGAACACCACATTCAAGTTATTTAGTTCAATCTCGTTTATGTACCCAACAATATTAAAGGTTGGTTAACATGGCAAGAGGTGAAACATGAGTAAAAAAACACAGTTAGGCATTTTAAATGAGGCCGGAAACATCAAACAACAATTCCGGTAAATCCTCATGTGCATTTAGCAATTTAATGCAAACAACAATTTTAACCATTTAAATGTTATTAACATGATGCGGATGACATGTGCAAGTTTTATGCAATATTTATTAAAAGTTGACAAGAGCATTAAGAAGCATTTGTCACCATGGTGGAAAGAAAGGGGTGCCACGACAACGATAACGGTTCCGGTAGGTCATGGAAATACCGGTGCAAAAGGAAAAATGACAGGAGCATGCAAAAGATGGTGGGGTGATCCCAGATTCCGGGTGTCCCCCAAGTTGGAGACAAGGAAACGAGTGACAATTTGGACACGGTGCAAACACGAGCATCTCAAACATTGCAAGCATTCGTTCACGGATGTCGTCTCGGGGTTATACCTTCGAAGTGTGCAAACGGGACGGTTCTCGTTCGGTGCCAAGTAGAGGATGTAGACGTTCTCGGGACGTTCGTGGGGGAAGTAGGGGTACATGACGACGGTAGAGGTACTCGTGATCTTGGCAGCGGTAGTCGTTCACGTTCTTAGTTGCACAATTTTCCGTAGATGTTCGGGATCACGACGAGGGACTTGACGTCCACGGAGGCTTCGAGGGTCGACAGTAGTTGTTCTCGTATCATCGTGGAAGTAGTCGTACTCGGCGATAGTGGTACTTGGCGTTTCGTTCGGTACTCGTTCGAGCATCCAAGGTCTTCGGCGCTACGGTAGTCGAACTTGACGAAAAATGGGTCTCCTCGGGGACTTGATGCATCCGAATTCTCCGGGTTTGTAGTAGTACTTAACGGGGATGGTGCTTGTCGATCCAGGTCTTTAGACATACTAGGCATTGGTGCCTTCGAGAAACTCGGCGTGTACAAAACATAGCGGATCAAGGTACCGGTTGCGGTCGTGTGAACGTTCAGTGAAGACAAACTTGCTGGTCTTGTCGAACTGAAGAGGTACTTGGCGTTTTGCAATCCGATATCCAGGGTCAAACATGTAGTCGTTCTTTGCGATGGAGTCGACCTTGACGTGTCCAGGGAGCGCTCAGGTCGGTGGATGTTCTTGGTCTTGCGGTTTGGAAGCCGGTACAAAGAGCTGCGGTTCATGGCGCTGGTCAACGAGTAGGAGAGGCGGGGTTGAGGATGACGGGTCCGGGCAGCGAGGAGGCGCGGCCATGGAGACTGGGCACGTCGCGCGACGCTGCACGGGAAGAGCGGCAGCAGGACGGAATGGCTACCCTCGCCCTTAGCGTGGAGCAAGGGAGGCGAAGCTCCTGGAGGCTGGAGGTGCCACGGACCTCGGGCGCACGAGGAGGAGCAGGGAAAAGAGGTCGGGCGGGTGGCGTGCTTGGGACGGCTGGACCTCGCCGAATCAAAGAAGGAGCGTCAGCGCAGGAGAGTTCAAGCGGCTCCCTAGGGGATCCCAGTGAGGACAGGGCGCGGGAGTTTGGCTGCTGCGGCGGAGCTCCTGCGCAGCGAGGCGGCATGCAGAGCTTGGGGCGCGAGGGTGCAGGGCGGCGGCCTGCGGCACCTGGCGGAGGAGGAGGAACTGCAGGGGAGCCGGGGTTTCAAGGCGAGGAGGAGGCCATGCCAAGGAGGCGCGGTGGCGTGGTGGATCAAGGGCCGGCGACAAGGCAAGGCGACGCAGGGAGCCTGCGAGGGAGGAGAGGGAGAAGAGCACAGGGAGATGGGCACGCCTCCTGGCGCGTGGGGGGGGTGGAAGGAGCGGCACGGGGACGGCAGGGGCGTGGTGCCTCGCTCCTCTCTCTGGCGAAGCAGGGAAGGAGGGGATCGAGGGAGAGGGCGCTGCGAGCGAATGGAGATGCAGATCGGGCCTCTCCTGGCGGCGCTGGTGGGAGGACGAGGGAAGGGAGTGGGGATCGGGCTAGGTTAGAATTATAGGTAGGTGGGCCGAGGAAGTGGACCTTGGAGCTGGCCCAGTGGGAAGGGTGCCAGCTGGGCCTCGGCCAACTGGTGCGACTGCTGGGCTCCCTCTCCCTTCCAAATTCTTTCCTTTCTTAATTTATTGTTTATATAAATAAATAACCAACAAAGGGGAAAATCCAGCGGTTTTTGGTTAGGAATATGATATACATAAATATATATATGGAACCCTGGATTTATGTAGGGTTTGAATAAATTGCTCTGGCATTTTTAGAAGGTAGAAAAATAATTAGAGTTTGAATTATTCTGAAACTTCAATCATTTTTGAACCTGACCAAAACAACTTCGAATGGGATGAAATTTGACAGAGAGGGTGTAGGAAAGAGGCAAGATTTATAGGGAAAAGATGAAAATTAATGGAGGAGGAATAAGGTCGCTTGCAAAGACATGAAAGAAGAAGGAAGTGAGAGGTGATGATGCATGGGTATGGCTTGAGAGAGAGATGACAAGGAAAATATATGAAGTTAAGTCGGATACAAGAAGAGTTGAAGAGTAATGTAATTGTGTGATGGGTGATTCCACGTTAATGGAATATTTACAATAGCTCCCTAATAATAGTAGGAGACTTTTATATGTTATAAAGAGAATTTCACCATGTGAACTCCCTCGATTTAAATGGATCAAAGATCCATGCCATTTAGTTAGTTGAGTTAAGAAAAGAAATGACATGATGGCATGATGACATGATGCAATGCACATGATGCAATGATGAATGCAATGGACCAAACAAATCACACGACGAAACCCGGAAACCACGGGAGGCATCTGAAGCTCCGGTCTTGGGGCGTCACACAGTTGCTCTAGCACTGACAGCGGCAGCAGCTCAGTCTGATCCAACTGAGGATTGGGCACCGACCGCGTCAGCGGATCCGTCTGATCTACCAGAGGATCGAGCATCGACAGCGGCACCTGCTCCGGCACCGGCACCAGTTCTATAAGGAGAACCATCTCCGGCAGCAGCAGCGGCTTCGACACCTGCACCAACACTTGCACTTGCATCTGCTCCGGCCCGTGCAGTTGCACCGGCAATAGACTGGGCTGCTGTTCGCACTTCATATACCAAAGTCCTTACAAAAACCGACATGTCCACCTTCTTGGTAAGCATTGGCCGCCCAAGTGCTTCGTTCTTTTTTCTTTCCATGTTGTTTCACATGATTCACTGTGTTGATCTAACTGTTTGGGTATGTCTTCTTGTTTGCAAACAGAGAATTTCTAGAGAAACGAGGGAGTTGTTCAACAATCCGGGCGACCGCGGCCAAGTTTCTCTTATCATGCGCAGCCTTGGTGTGAATGAACCCGCTCAATATACCGTAAGTACAAAGGATGGTCGCATGATGATTGATGCTAAAGGATGGTCAAGGTTCAAATCTAAATCATATCTTGCGGTAGGGGATGATGTCAAAATCGAACTTTCTCGGCAAGGAGAGCTGGTCCAAATCAACTTTGAAATTCTTTAGTAGCAACACGCAACTGCCGAACTGATCTATCCTCCGAGAGATTTTGATGTAATAATCTGGCATGGTGAAATAAGTGTCCTGTGTGTATAAGTAGTACGACAGTATTATTTATCACATGGTATATTGTTGATAGAATTGCAACTCTGATTGCTGGTTAGGAACAGTCATTCGATTTCATTCCAACGGCTGCCATGCTTTATTCAATTTTGTGTATTCGCCTTGCGACATCATCTAAAACCAGCGCCGTACCGATCGCTTGCAATATGAAAAGCGCTGAGGTAGAACACATGGGCCCCCAAACATGCAGGGTCGGCCTGTGGCCCAAAGTCCGGAACCATGAGCCTATCTGAGTATTATATTCTCAGCTGAACCCCCATAAAAAAAGCTGAACCCGCATAATGCCCGTGCGTTGTAGAGGGAGTATATTTCTCGGCAAGGTGAGCCTGTGATATAAAAGATTTGTATATTTCTTTACAGAGGGAGTATCTCTCTATCAAAAAATATATTTATGTGTAACTAGTTACTCCTGTCTTTCTACTTCCTTTCGCTGATATGTGGGGCAACCGGCAACGGGGTCCACGTGCCATATGCACAAATTAGAGTGCACAACTTCACGGTAGACACACCCCGGTCGTAGCGCCGCAGTAATGCCCAATGAGCCGTCAAATCACAACCCCCTTTCCAGCTTTAGCAGTAAGCTGGACGGACGAAGCGGCAATATTTCACTGGGCCTGAATACCCTTCTCCCTCGTCTGCTTGTTCAGAGAAAACCCCCTCTCGGCGATTGCATAGGGTTTTCTCATGGAGAACCAGGTACGAATTCTTCATCCATCCCCGATAAACCCAAGTCCCTTGGTCGCAGGTAATCCTAGGATGGCAGCCACCACCGTTGATGCATTTTTCTTCCTACTGAATCTAGTGTGTTTCATTTGCAGTGCCCAAAGTGCGAGTACCCTACAGGTTTCTGCGCCCTCGGCGAGACGCCACACTTGTTCCTTCTCATCCTAACACAGCATTTTGAAATGCACACAGTATGTTCCTAGAATCCTCTTTTCTATCCGGGAGGGTGGGGTTTTTTTGAACATGCTATGTTCTCATATTATTTTTCCCGCGGTGTATTATTTGCTCTACCAGAACACATGTGCTCAAGATGCTCGGCCTTGCCATAAATGAATACACTAGTTTAATGGTCACAGTGAAGACAAGCCATGGATATAAGTTCCGAGTTGGGTTCATGAACCAAGAAGATCGCTGCTTTTTTTATGGCCGAACTTGGATAAACTTTCTCAAGTGTTACGGACTGAAAGTTGGCGCACGAATGTTGATGGAAATAGAAAAACCTGGTCTCATCTTCACTGCGATCTTCCACCCCGACGTCGTTCCAATTGTTCATCCATGTTAGTTTTGTATCTGGTTCTTGGTTGTTGCCTCGATTACTTCTTAATCCACCTATTCTGTCTAACTAATCACAATTTAACTTTAGAAGTAGCAACGAATCTCTCACGAAGATGCTACTTCTAACTAATATTTTCTTATAATTGGTGGCATGTGTAAGTTTTTTCAGAGTTAAGCAGTCTGCTCGTTTGTTACTCTGTAATAACTCGGCTGTTACTAATGGCACCAAAGTTGAATGGATCGACATCCACAAGTTCCTACACTTTATTGATCGTCTTGAGGTCCTTGTGGGGCGTTTCAATGGTGAAAGGCCACGTGGGATATGTGTGCCACTACTGCACTCGTTGAACAGGTCCAACTGTCTCGAGAAACTTATGGTACAAGCTGTTTTCTGTTATATATGTTGTTCATAAACTATTGCTTATACACAGTTTTACAGCTGTGATCTTCTTGAAACAGGAACTGCCGAGTTCTATTGTTCCTACACAGATGCCTGACCATGGTCGGGTCAGACTTGCGCTTGGTCACAACATGATGTTTATGTCGACCTACTCAATTCCCCTTGGAGGTGAAAAGATACTTATTCATGGGTGGTCTCAAATAATGAAGGCCCGTCCATCTTGGAGAATAGGACAGAAGATTATGTTCATGCTTTTCCATGGCTCTAAAGCGAATATCCTATTTATTCACCATGTTGCGAGATGAAGCCGCTTTCAGAAGGTTGTGGATGCGCGGGGTGGCGCCTGGGCCTTGTCCTGGGGCTTGGCGGCCTCACCCTTGGTTAACTATAGGCAAAGTAGCACTGTTCGAGGCGTGCTTTGTACGGTTGAACCTGTATAAGTACTCATACTGCTTTCAGCTTTGGTTGTTAAGTGCGCCTACTGGTTTCGGTTAAGGTTGTTAAGTACTCCTGCTGCTTTTACAGTCTGTCGTGTTTCTTCAGTCCTGTCTTCCTCCAGCCGCCAAAACCAAACCAGCGCTGGCGGGGCCGCCTGCTTCCGCCTCCCACGGCTGGCTGCGCCTCAGCGCACGCATCACCGCCCCACCGTCTCCTAAATCGTTAACACCGACGTCCTCCGCGCGCTTTGGTGCGCTCGCCGCGGCGCTGCCCTCTCGTGTTATCAACATGGTCAACAAACAACAGGAATCGGCAGAAGTACGTGGAGAGGATGACAGTAGGGGCCCACCACGTCAGCGTATGGAAAAATAAAATGCTTCCTCCTAGTGTTTTCCTGACATCTGGGACCCACGACATTGTGAGCGTATATAGTCAATAGACAAGAGAACAGCACAAGATCGGCTGACACCTGGGACGTAGCTACTCGAGCAGTATTTTTTTGTTTGGTATTGTTGAGACGGAGCAGAGTTTGAACTAGGTTGTGGCCCGTCTAGCCCAGGCTTATATTTTATGTTCACCATGTGACCAGCCCAGCTATTTTTTCTTTGTGAAAATGAGCCCAGTTTATTTTTTCTGCAGAATACCCAATCCAGTCCTACTTATTTTTCTACGCCCTGATGGGCTGTAACTCTTTCAAGACGCCTGCAAATCTTGAAAGTAATATGAAATGGGTTGTAAATATAAAAACAGATGACAAATTGGAAATTACTTTATAATTTCTGAATTTTATTACATTTTCAGATTCCTATTTCACTGGGCATTAACCTAATTTAAATATATCTTCCAAGTACTTTAAATCTGGCTGGACATTTCGGTATTAATAATAGTTTGGAACCCACAGAAATATGCGAAATTGGCCTTGGCCAACCAAAAAAACAATTGCAATAAATTGCATAAGAAGTTGCCATGAGCTACATATAAATTATTAAAAAAAGAGGGAGTGGTCTGACTTGTGGGCCTGTTTAGTTGACGCGTATGCAAGATTTTTTTAGTTATTATATACGTCAACAAACGATTCTAGCAGACATAACCGTTGGATGTCAATCCAACGGCCGTCATGTTTCTTCAATCTCTGGTCTTCTTGCTCCAGCCGCCAAAGCAGCGCCGGTGGGACCGCCTACTCCCGCCTCCCGTGGCAGGCTGTGCTACCGCGCAGGCCTCAGCGCCCCCTACTACTCCCACCGCTGGCCAGGGCATCCCTCTACTCACCCACACCCCCTGTTATTCCGCGGCGACGTCAGCCTCACACCGCAGCCGAACCGGTGAACGCTCGTACTCCTCTCCGCGTGGGCATCCACTGCCGCGTCTTCCCCGGCTCCGCGTCGTCCCCTTCCTATGCCTCGCCGTCGTCCACCGCCGTGGTGCTCTCGGCGCGGTGTGGTCAATGTGGTCAACGACCGACTTCCATCGGAAGAGTACTGTACATGGAGAGGTTGACAGCTGGGTCCACGGCAACCACAAGGAAGTGCCTCCTTATTACGCAGAAAATAATTATTCCTCCACCTAACAGCGGGGACCCACCGGACGGGCCACCAGTATTTTGCGAAAAAAATCATTTCCCCCTGACTGCTGGGACCCACCGGACGGGCCACCGTATTTCACAAAAAAATGTTCCCCCCTGTTAGCTCGGACCCACCGGAAGTGCCTCCTTATTACGCAGAAAAAAATGAATACTCCCCCAGCTAGCTGGGACCCACCTTGGTGGGAGGCTGACTTGTGGGCCTACTAAGTTGACGGGGACGAAGGGCTTTGTCAACTTAGTCAATATGAACGATTCTAGCTCCAGTGACCGTACGATGTCCATCCAACGGCCGTAGTGCTTCTTCAACCTATGGTCTTCTTGCTCCAGCCGCCCAAAGCAGCGCCGGTCGTGTTGCATGCTCCTACCTCCCGTAGCTGGCTATGCTGCCGCGGAGGCCTCACCGCCCCCTACTATTCCCACCGATGGCCAGGCCCTGCGGTGACGGCAGCCTCACACCGCAGCCGAACCAGTGAACCCTCGTACTCCTCTCCGCGCGGGCTTCCACTGCCGCGTCTTCCCCGGCTCCGCGTCGTCCCCTTCCTAGGCCTCGCCGTCGTCCACCGCCGTGGTGCTCTCGGTGCAGCGTGGTCAATGTGGTCAACGACCGACTTCCATCGGAAGAGTACTGTGCGTGGAGACGCTGACAGCTGGGTCCATGGCCGCAGCAAGGAAGTGCCTCCTTATTACGCGTAAAATAATTATTCCACCACCTGATAGCGGGGACCCACCGGACAGGCCACCGTATTTCGTGAAAAAACGTTTGCCCCTGACTGTTGGGACCCACAAGCTACATCTTTGCACGCAAGGAAGTGCCTGACAGTCGGGACCCACCTTGTCGAAGCGTACGTAGCGTTGTCATTCTGGTCGCGAACGTACGTACATATATACTGGTCGATGTAGAGGCGTGCACGTGTCATAGTAGAGGCGCGCATGTAGCATGTACACGTACGTACAGCGGCCTGGGTGCAAGAAAGAAAATATGGCCACGTATGTGTACATACGGGCGAGGTCTTGAACGCCTACTCGCGCATACGTACGGCCAGGGCTCGTGTACATGGCTGGGTCGGAACAGAGAAACATTATCGTCGTCGTGTTCATGGGGAGGCAACGGAATGCGTCGTGTTCATGGGGAGGCAACGTAATGCGCCGTGTTCATGGGGAGGCAACGGAATGCGTCGTGTTCATCGGGAAGGCTTGGACGGAACAGGCGATGGAAACGAGGCCTGGCGTACCGCAGAACGGAGGAAACGGCCTTGTGTTCGACCGGCCACGTTCGAAACGGGATCCTGTTCATCGGGAGGGGTCTGGCGTACCGCAAAACGGAGGAAACGGACCTCCTACGGTCGAAACGGGGGTCCTGCTGATCGGGAGGGGTGTGGCGTACCGCAAAACGGACGAAACGGACTTGTGCTGGAGCGCTACGGTCGAAACGGGGGTCCTGTTCATCGGGAGGTGTGTGGCGTACCGCAAAACGGGACTCCACGGGACACTGTTCATCTCCACCGTCAACCCCCTCCAGTCTCCATGAGCTACTGTTCATCCACAGTCGACCTCCTCCAGCCTCCACCTGCGACTGTTCATCCACGGGCTCCAGTTCATCTAGCCTCCATCGCGCGCTACTCCACCGGCTACTGTTCAACCAGCCCTCTCCATGGGCTCCTGTACAACCACCCCTTCACGGGCTACTGTTCATCCTGCCCTCCACCGTCTACTGTTCATCCTGCCCTCCACGGGGTGGTCCTGTTCATCCAGCCCTCCACGGGGTCCTGTTCATCCCGCCCCAACCAGCTCGATTCGGGGTCCTGTTCATCCAAAGGCAACACCACGGGGTCCTATTCATCCACCCCCACCAGGAACTATTCATCCAACACCACGGGGTCCAGTTAGCAGCAGTAGCGAAGGAATCGCTCGATCGGGTTCAGTTAACAGCCATCGATCGATCACTCGGGTTCAGTAACGCGTAGGCTGCAGTGCAATCGCTCAGGCTCAGTTAGAGCCCAACGCCTCGCTCGGGTTCAGTTAGAGCCAACGCCTCGCACACACGCGCGTACGTGTACGAGAGAAGCGCGCATCGCTCGGCCCCCGACCTCCCACCGTAACCGGGAACTCCCCGAAATTTTCCTCGCCCTCGCTTCTACCACGGTTTTTTCCGTCATGGACGGCCCAAAGAATGTCATGCAACTGCGTCTCCAGCCCGCCCAGGACGAAAAGCCCATTTTCTGTCATGAGTTTTTGTCATAGAAGTAGGAGCCCACCACATCTATGATGTAACCGGGTTTTGTCACAATTATCGTCATAGAAGTGTCATATGTATGACGAAAATAATTTCGTTCGGCCCAAAATGTCACGGATGTGTCTTTTTTTGTAGTGATGGTGCTACTTTGAAGCACAAGTGTGGTAAAAGGATAGTAACATTGCCCCTTCTCTCTTTTTCTCTCTTTTTTTGTTTTTTTGGGCCTTCTCTCTTTTTTTGGCCTTCTCTTTTTTTATTTTTATTTTTTTCGTCCAGAATCTCATCCCGACTTGAGGGGGAATCATAGTCTCCATCATCCTTTCCTCACTGGGGCAATGCTCTAATAATGATGATCATCACACTTTTATTTACTTACAACTCAATATTATAACTCGATACTAGAACAAAGATATGACTCTATATGAATGCCTCTGGCGGTGTACCGGGATGTGCAATGATCTAGCGTAGCAATGACATCAAAAAACGGACAAGCCATGAAAACATCATGCTAGCTATCTTCCGATCATGGAAAGCAATATGACAATGAATGCTCAAGTCATGTATATGATGATGATGGAAGTTGCATGGCAATATATCTCGGAATGGCTATGGAAATGCCATGATAGGTAGGTATGGTGGCTGGTTTTAGGAAGGTATATGGTGGGTTTATGGTATCGGCGAAAGTTGCGTGATACTAGAGAGGCTAGCAATGGTGGAAGGGTGAGAGTGCGTATAATCCATGGACTCAACATTAATCATATAGAACTCACATACTTATTGCAAAAGTCTATTAGCTATTGAAACAAAGTACTACGCGCATGCTCCTAGGGGGGTAGATTAGTAGGAAAAGACCATTGCTCGTCCCCGACCGCCACTCATAAGGAAGACAATCAATAAATAAATCATGCTCCGACTTCGTTACATAACGGTTCACCATACGTGCATGCTACGGGAATAACAAACCTCAACACAAGTATTTCTACTAATACACAATACCCACTAGCATGACTCTAATATCACCGTCTTTATATCGCAAAAATATTACAAGGAATCAAACATATTATATTCAGTGATCTACAAGTTTTATGTAGGATTTTATGACTAACCATGTGAATAACCAGTTCCTGTCATCTCTCTAAATAGATATAAGTGAAGCAAGAGAGTTTAATTCTTTCTACAAAAGATATGCCTGTGCTCTAACAAATATAAGTGAAGCAAAAGAGCATTCTACAAATGGCGGTTTTCTATGTAAAGAGAAAGAGGCAATCCAAACTTCAAATGATATAAGTGAAGCCCATGAAGCATTCTATAAAGCCGTACTCAAAAGATATAAGTGAAGTGCAAAGAGCATTCTATAAATCAACCAAGGACTATCTCACACCAGCATGGTGCATAAAAGAAAAATGAAAACTAGATGCAAAAGATGCTCCAAGATTTGCACATATCGCATGAACGAAACGAATCCGAAAACATACCGATATTTGTTGAAGAAAGAGGGGATGCCTTCCGGGGCATCCCCAATCTTAGACGCTTGAGTCTCCTTGAATATTTACTTGGGGTGCCTCAGGCATCCCCAAGCTTGAGCTCTTGCATCTCTTCCTTCTTCTCACATCGAGACCTTCTCGATCATCGAACACTTCATCCACACAAAACTTCAACAGAAAACTCGGTAAGATCCGTTAGTATAATAAAGCAAATCACTACTCTAAGTACTGTTGCAAACCAATTCATATTTTTTTCATTGTGTCTACTGTAATATAACTTTTCCACTGATATAAATCGTTAGTTTCATCAAAACAAGCAAACTATGCATCAAAAACAGAATCTGTCTAAAACAGAACAGTCTGTAACAATCTAAACATTCACCATAATTATGATACTTGAAAAATTCTGCCAAAATTAGGAAAAATAAACAATTTGTATAGAAAGACAGTGCAAAAAGAATCAGAACCATTTCACGTTCCAGCTAAAAATTTAAAATCGCGCACTACAGCCAAAGTTTCTGTCCTGCACCGTACAAACCATCAAGCAAATGTAAACATCCTAAAGGCAAACCTTGGCACATTATTTTTATAATACAATGGAATTGTACAAGGGTATAATTATTTTTATTGAAAAGTTTCTATAATCAAGATTCACAAAGTTTCCGTGAGCATGAACAAAGTTCAAGGAGCTCTCCCACTTCAACAATGCTTGTCTTTCTCACTTTCACTTTCCTTTTTGAAAAAGTTTTGGGTTCCCCTCTTTATTTTTGTTGTTTTTAAACTATATCAAAGCACTCAACAGAAATAAATGACTCTCTAAAACTTCTGGGTTGTCTCCCTGGCAGCGCTTTCTTTAAAGCCATTATGCTAGGCATATAGTGCTCAAGTAATGAATCCACCCGGATCCCAATGTATATCAAAGCCAATTTTAATTAACAATGATTTGTAATTTAGTAGTGAGCACAAAGCAACATATATCATGTAACTACGAAGTCTAACTCTCTTCCTATGCATCGGCATGTCATAAAATAACAATGCATGCACACATAGTAAAGGCCAATGCATAGTATAAACAGTTTCTTGCAATTTTATCATATTGGAAACATATAGAGGTGGAGATATAGTTCCTCCCTCATGATAATTGCAAGTAGGAGCAGCAAGCACATGCATATTATATTCATCAAAATCATCATGTGCAATGGTATAAGGCAACCCATCAATATAATCCTTAATAAGGGTAAACTTCCCTGATATAGTGTACTTGGGGGAATTCAAAAAGATAATAGGACAATCATGCGTGGGTGCAATAGCAACAATTTCATGTTTAGCATATGGAATTATAGCAAGTTCATCTCCATAAGCATAATTCATATTGGCATCTTGGCCGCAAGCATAGCAAGCATCATCAAAAAGGGATATTTCAAAAGAATCAACGGGATCATAGCAATTATCATAGCATTCATCCTTCGGTAAGCATGAAGGGAAATTAAACAATGTATGAGTTGAAGAGTTATTCTCATTAGAAGGTGGGCACGGGTAATCAATCCGCTCTTCCTCCTTTTGTTCTTCGCTCTCCTCCTCATCTTTTTCATCCAATGAGCTCACAGTTTCATCAACTTCTTCTTCCATAGATTCCTGCAAAATATTAGTCTCTTCTTGCCTAGCGGAGACTTTCTTAATAAGTGCATTAATATAGGAATTATATTCATAATTATCATAGCAATATTTTAGAATAGCTAAATTTTCAGGCCTATAAACATCATCATCAAAAGCTTCATACTTTTCAAACAAAGATTCAATTTCATAAGCACCCTTAAAAGCAACAAATTCTTCTATATGTTCCACATCATAGTAATCATATATACCATTAGCATAAGAAGCTAAGGTTTCATTATCATTAAATTGTAACATCCCAAATTTTCAATTTGGAATGTTATACACTAGATCATATGCATATCATATTTTCTTGCATTTTGGTTGATCCTAGAAATTTCACGCAACTCAAGGACCCTCGGGGAGAGTTGGAGATTTCGTTATTTTCATATTTGAGAGTTCTCTCGAATTTTGAAAATAGGATCATTTGATTTATTTATTTTATCTTCAATAATTTTTCCGGTGTCAAAATATATGAGAGAGGGAATAATATGACTTTCCCAAATTTAGGAAAAATGAAGATATAATAAATAGATCAATTTTGCTTTCCGGTGTTTATTTGCACTTTATTTGGATAGGGAAAAATGTGCGTTTTCAAAAATTGCATTTTAGGTCCGGAGAAAAGTTCATTTTGTTCGGCTCATTTTTAGGAGTCGGGGAAAATTTACTTTAGATTTTTCGGAGTTCGTTTAGATCCCTTTTTGTTTTTTTTTCTGCACGAGGAAACTATTTAAAAAAAATTGAGCAGCGCCTTGGGCCAAAGGCCCAAGCCAAGCCACCTACCGCCGCGCTCCCAAGCGCCAGGCGCCGAGCCAGGAGCCGGTCGGCCGCCGCCACCTCTTGCTAGGACCGAATCCTTTTAGGATTCTAGGGCGCCCCCTTGTCCCCTTTTCCTTATTTCATTTTCTTTAGTCCTACTCCGTTTATTTTCTAGACCTTTCCTACTCCTATTCTAATTCCTTGTCCTCTACCCCAAGTAAACCCTTCCCCTCCCCAATATAAATACCCAAGCACCCCCCCCCCTCTAAACACATCAAATCAAAGCCTCCTCCACACCGCGCCTTGCACCGCCGCCGCGCCGCATCACACCGCGCCCTGCGTCACCGCCGCCGCGCCGCCTCACACCCGCGCCCCCCACACCGCGCCGCCGCCCCCACCCCGCCGCCGCCGCCCCACACCGCCGCCGCCCCACACCCGCGCCGCCGCCGCACCTTGCCCACGCCGCCGCCCTACGCCGACGCCGCCGGAGCCCCTCACCGGAGACCTCGCCAAGGTTGCCCCGCGCTACATCTATTCTTTTTCTCGGATCGTTTTCTTCTAATCGTTCCGATTCTTTTCTTCTCTAAACCGTTCCGGTTTTCTAGATCAGTTTTTCGATCGGTTTTTCTTCTCCGAAACCCTAGATCGGATTCGTTTTCTTCTCCGATTTAGTTGCCTTTGGACCGTTCGCCGGACCGTTCGTCCTAACGAACGTGATCACCGGATTCTTCTAGGTTAACGAACGTCCGTTCGTTTAACCGTTCTTCTTTTTCTTTTCGTCGGATTTATTCCGCGATCGCGATCTCAGATCCGATCTTCTTCCTATGTCTATCTTTTCGCTCGTTTATCGGAATCAGGTGATTCAAGCGCCTGGAGTTTCGTCTCGAAACCGCCGTTCCGTCTAATCAACTTGAACAAGCTTTTGTTACAGTAAAATTTTGACCTAGTTTCAACTTGCTAGAACCGAGTTGTTTTCTTCCGCCGTTTGTTTTTCGTTCTTTCTTTGCAACCGGAGTTCTTAAGTTGAACTACCTGGTTCGATCTCTTGTTCGAGTTTTACCTGTGCATTAGATGAGTACTTATTGTATGCTTGTTGTTTGTCTGCGATAGATTACCCGGATTGCGCCGCTTGTTACTTCGAAACCCTAGGACTCGCGGATCATCAGCAAGGCAAGTAACACTTTGATCATACCTTTTCTACAACCCATGTTTTATTGCATTAGATAATCCTCACACATTGCATGATGGATCAAGGCTAACACTTTGATCATACCTTTTCTACAACCCGCATTAGATCAATCCTCACACATTGCATGATTAGGATCTAATTAAATTGTGGGATGGGAAGTAGATGAGGTAGTACCTATTACCTGTATTATTATGAAACCTTTGGGAGTTACTCTACGTTTGCTTATATTGCCATGCTATGCTAGTAGACGTGGATTGGGTGAGTGATATCCATGACAGATGTGAGATTGATAATTTTAATGGTTTATCTAAGGTGGCAACTTAAACACACATCTGGGTGGATTGAGGCACCTGATGTCTATCAGGACTTGCCTGTTTTTTTGGACCGCCACCCAGGCTCAAAGGGATCATAAGATCTTTCATGCTAGAAACTTCCGTGTGCAGCCACATGCTACTATGGGCTCTGGCATAGTTGACTAAGTTGTGCGAACTCTTACGGGGTGGACTAGCAGATGTAGGATACGGTCTCACACTGGTAAGGTGCTAGCGCTTCTGAACAGACTGTGTTCCTTACTCACCACGGTCCAGTGACGAATTGGTTTACCCCCTACGAATATCCTTGGACGGCTATGGTTTCACTCTTTTTATATATCGAAATAATGATGGATTGCAACAGCGGATTGTCCGCGATGGCGGAGTCCAATACAGCCATCCTTCTGCTATATTCATAGCAGATGTTTAGGTGCGCATGCAGGTCTGTTAAGCCCAATCAACAAAGGTTACCACCTTTAAATGTGGGTACCGGTACCACCCCCACATTGTTCATAAGCCGCTCGTCATATGCATGTCTTCTTGCATGAATAAGACTTATGTCTCTGCAGGTCTCATATGCCGATGTTTCGTTTCTCAAAGCCAACCAGATGTACTGTGGCCGTGCCAGATAAGGGGTATATGGCGTAACATGAAATATCAGAGGCGATTCGGAGTCTGGATTCGAGGTCATTGCTGGAGTTGAAACAGCTTGCGTCAATCCTCTGCAGAGTAACAAACTAATCATGATTAGCCGTGTCCCCGGTTATGGACAACTTGAGTATCTAGTACTTGAATATCATGTGAATCTCAACATGTTACTTCTAATTAATGTTATTGGGTTTTAATTACTTTTAATTGGGATTGAGAATGCTGTTCAACCATTCTCAATGTTTCACAACCACCATGATAGTAAATAAAATTTATTCCTTTGCAGTAGGGAAAAATTGGCTTTACGCAAAAACTGTAACCATAGAGCTTTCCACCAGCCATATATGCATGTAGTATAGCTGTTTCATTCCATTACTCTCTATGTGTTACTTTGCCAGCATATTCCATGTGCTGACCCGTTTTCGGGCTGCAACGTTAATGTTGCAGACTTTTCAGACGACGATTGAGGCGTTTAGGTCGTGGTTCTATACTCAGTGATGCCGCTGGAGTTGATGGACCCATTTATCTTCCGAGTCTTCCGCTGTTATCGATATTAGATGGCCTTCAGCCATATTTATTGTAATAAGTTCTTTCTGAGCCATCGATGTAATAAGTGTGTGATTGAAACTCTGCTATAAAACCTCGATGTACTGTGTGGTGTCAGCATTACTGATCCAGGGATGACACCGTAGCACAGTAGACGTGATCCATTCGGGTCAGGTCACTACAGAGATGGTATCAGAGCACACGCTGACTGTAGGACACGACCACTAAGTTAAAGCCATAGATCACCCTTCTCTTCTCATTTTCTAACTCCTCATCTTTTCTACTCTATTAGGATGACGAATGTGAAGATTAAGTACGCTCAACCGGATGAAGGCACACCATTTGGATTTCACCTGAAGGAAGTCACCAAGTACCTGAACATTGGATTACCAAGCTTCACGGGAACCTTCAACGCCACTCTGCCTGAAGAGGAGCGCTGGAAGATTCAAGCTCACGTTCCGGGAAGAACATTCGCGCCAATCACGAAGCCCATAGATAGTGTTTTCAATGCACCAACCTGGAGTCTAGGAAGGAGCATGGCAGCTCATATCACCATAGGACGCATTGGAGAAGTTTATCAAGAAGACCTCAAGGACACTATCTACCAGATTTGCGGATGCCGTGATGAACAATGATAGTTAGTCAGCACCAAGAAGGATAGATCCATTGCATCTTTCATCCAGGAGTTAAACCAGCACATTCGACGCCACGAGAACCAGATGTGCAATGATATGGTAGAGTTGAAGAATGCGAATGCAAGGATCATTGAGCTAGAAGGAGAACTAAAGTCTACACGCAAGGACTACATGGACGAGATCGTAGCTCTAGCAAGGCAAAATGGCGATCTTAAGCAGGAGATTGAAGAACTCAAGAGGAAGTTAGCATCCCAGGAGGAAGACGAGTACGTCGCATGTCCAGACAACTACATCATCATCGACGACACCGATTCGGATCCAAGTGAACCCGACTTTGAAGACGAAGCTGGAGTAGATATCATGGAGTCTTCCACCAGTTCAAATTTCTAGATGACCACCAGATAGTAATAGTATTCCCCCATGTAAACACATTATAGTCGAGCACTTTTGCGATAGTTAGACCGTTTGTAAGCCCTTGTTTGATTGATTGAAGTGAATTGTGTGCTTTTGCCTCATGTGCATATGGGTAGTGTTTTCCCTTTAGACCCCCTCTATTCTTAATTCTCGTCTTTTCTAAACCCTCAGATGCCTCCGAGACGTGACAATGGATTTCTACCGGAGCTCACTCAGTTGATCCAGCAGCAGAATCAATTGATGCAGATGTTAGTTCAGAATCAGCACAACAACAACCCACCACCACCACCACCACCTGTTGACCACTTAGCCCGTTTCCTTAGGCTGAATCCGCCGGTGTTTTCCAGTAGCACCGAGCCAATAGTAGCAGATGATTGGCTCCGCAAGATAGGAAGGGAGTTGACCACTGCAGGATGCACGGATGGTGAGAAAGTGAAGTTTGCCGCTCACCAGCTTGACGGACCCGCGGCAGCATGGTGGGAGAATTTCATAGCCACTTATCCAGTTGACACTCTCACATGGGATCAGTTTCAGCAAGCTTTCTGCACTGCCCATGTTTCAGCAGGAGCTATGGCCATAAAGAAGCGTGAGTTTCGCAACTTACGCCAAGGAGGAAGGACTGTTGGCCAGTATGTGGAAGAGTTTAGTAAGCTAGCCCGTTATGCCCCAGATGACGTTGCTACGGATGCAGCCAAGCAGGAGAAGTTTCTGGAAGGACTGAATGATGAACTAAGCATGTAGTTGATGGTAGCAAGTTTCAACAACTACCAGGAGTTGGTAGATCGTGCCATCATGATTGAAGGGAAGCAACAGCAGATTGAGAACCGTAAGAGGAAGTATGGACAGGGGAAGTATAACTCTGGAGCCCAGCAGAAGCCCCGTTTTACCCCTAAACCGGGATTTAAGTTTCAGCACACCCATGGAGGAGGTAGCTCGCACAACCATAATGGCCACAAGAATGGTAATGGGAATGGAGGAAGCAACGGCCAGAACCGAACAACCCCATCAACCCCAACCAAGAGAGACCTGAGTCAAGTCACCTGTTTCAAGTGTTCGAAGACCGGACATTATGCCAATGAATGTCCTGAAGGCCAGAATGGAAATGGCAATGGAAGCTCTGGGAACAAGCCAAACCCTTTCAATAGGGGACAGGTGAACCACGTTAATGTGGAGGAGATTGAAGATCAGCCCGATGCAGTAATCGGTAAGTTTTTGGTTAAGTCATTTACTGCATTCGTTCTTTTTGATGCTGGTGCATCGCATTCATACATATCAAGGGGATTTGTGGAAAAGTATAGCCTGCCCACTAGGATTCTTAAAACACCGATGCTGGTAAGCTCGCCAGGAGCAGAATACATGGCCAGACAAGGATGTTTTCAAGTACCATTAAGTATAGGAAGGCATGTATTCCCAACGGATTTAATTATTCTGGAATCCCAAGGTCTGGATGTGATTCTTGGTATGGATTGGCTGTCGATGTATGGAGGAAACATCGATTGCGCCAGTAAGACAATTTTGCTTACCACACCAGAAGGAAGAAGGATCAAGTATGTATCCCGGCATGTGCCAAACAGGACACAAGTGAATTGCTTATCAGGAGTTGTGCAGGAGGAAGTACCAGTGGTAAAGGATTTTCCTGATGTATTTCCTGAGGAATTACCAGGCATGCCACCGGATAGAGACATTGAGTTTTTGATTGAGTTATTGCCAGGTACAGGCCCAATATCGAAGCAACCGTACCGGATGCCAGCAAAGGATTTGGTGGAAATTAAGAATCATATTAAGGAGTTATTGGATAAAGGTTACATTCGCCCAAGTTCTTCACCTTGGGGATCACCCGTACTTCTAGTGGAAAAGAAGGATGGATCATTAAGGATGGTTGTAGATTATCGGGGATTGAATGAAGTAACCATCAAGAACAAGTACCCACTGCCGATGATTAATGATCTATTTGATCGATTGCAAGGAGCTAAAGTGTTTTCCAAGATCGATTTGCGATCAGGGTACCATCAGTTGAAGATTCGAGAGCAGGACATACCTAAGACAGCATTCACCACGAGATATGGACTGTATGAGTATACCGTTATGTCATTTGGATTGACTAACGCACCTGCCTATTTTATGAACCTGATGAACAAAGTGTTTATGGAGTTTTTGGATAAGTTCGTCGTAGTGTTCATTGATGACATCCTAGTTTATTCAAAGAATGAAGAGGAGCATAAGGAACATTTGCGTTTGGTTCTGGAGAAATTAAGGGAACATCAGTTATATGCCAAATTCAGCAAATGTGAGTTTTGGTTGAAGGAAGTTGGATTCCTCGGACACGTTATATCCGGAGAAGGTATAACAGTTGACCCCACAAAGGTTGATACCGTAACCGAATGGGAAGCACCAACAACAGTTGGAGAGATCCGGAGTTTTCTTGGACTCGCAGGATACTACCGGAGATTTATTGAGAATTTCTCAAAAATTGCGAAGCCTATGACGGAGTTGTTGAAGAAGGATACTAAGTTCAAATGGACTGAGGAGTGTGAGGCTAGTTTCCAGGAGTTGAAGAAACGATTGGTTACCTCACCGGTATTGATTTTGCCAGATCAGACCAAGGATTATGAGGTGTATTGCGACGCTTCACGTTGAGGACTTGGAGCAGTGCTTATGCAGGAAGGGAGAGTTGTTTCGTATGCATCACGACAACTGAAGCGCATTAGTTGAATTATGCCACGCATGATTTGGAGTTAGCAGCCGTAGTGCATGCATTGAAGACGTGGAGACATTTCCTCATTGGAAATCATTGTGAGGTGTACACGGATCATAAGAGTTTGAAGTACATTTTCACTCAGAAGGAGTTGAACCTCCGACAGAGGAGATGGTTGGAGCTCATCAAGGATTATGACATGAGATTACATTACCATCCCGGAAAAGCTAATGTAGTAGCTGACGCATTGAGCCGTAAGAGCCATGTCAATACCCTAGTGACGGGGAAAATACCAAAGGAGTTAGCAGAAAACCTTCGTAAGCTATGTTTGGAAATAGTTCCGAGAGGCTATGTAGCAGCATTGGAGATTCAGTCAACATTGATGAATAAGATCAGAGAAGCTCAGAAATCTGACAAGGAGATTGCTTCCATAAAAGAGAGAATGAGCGAAGGAAAAGCAAATGGATTTCGTGAGGATGAGCACGATACCTTATGGTTTGAGGACCGTGTTTATGTGCCCAATGACCCGGAGATCAGGAAGTTGATTTTGCAGGAGGCACATAATTCACCATATTCGATTCACCCAGGGAATACCAAGATGTATTTGGATTTGAAGGAAACATTCTGGTGGACCGGAATGAAGAAGGATATTGCAGCGTATGTAGCAGTTTGTGACGTATGTCAGAGAGTAAAAGCAGAACATCAAAAGCCAGCAGGATTGTTACAACCACTGCCGATACCCGAATGGAAGTGGGATAAGATAGGCATGGATTTTATCATAGGGCTACCCAGGACAAAAGCCGGATATGACTCGATATGGGTAGTAGTTGATCGTTTGACGAAGGTAGCACATTTCATTCCAGTTAAGACCACTTACACCAGTGCTAAGTTGGCAAAGATATACATGACTAGAATCGTTTGTTTGCATGGAGTTCCGAGGAGTATCGTATCAGATAACAGTTTCGTTCCATGACAACAGTAACGAAGTTGGAGACCGTCAATTCTTTGGACCAGATTTGATTAAGGAGTCAGAACGGAAGGTTAAGTTGATTCGCGATAGGCTCAAGGTAGCCCAGTCCAGGCAGAAGAGCTATGCAGATTCTAAACGCAAGGAGACAGTTTACGAAACCGGAGACGGAGTTTATCTTCGAGTATCCCCACTTCGAGGAGTTAAGCGCTTTGGAGTTAAGGGATAGTTAGCACCGCGTTTCGTTGGACCGTTTAAGATCGTGAAACGTATGGGAGAAGTCGCATATAAGTTGGAATTACCAGAAGGACTGTCAGGAGTTCATGATGTATTCCATGTTTCTCAGCTGAAGAGATGTCACGCCGAGATGGCGGAGGTACCGCTAAGAGATACCGTACCGCTTGAAGCGATTCAGTTGAAGGACGATTTAACATATGAGGAGAAGCCAGTCAAGATTCTCGAGTTTGCCAGCAGAGTTACTCGCAGCAAGGTTATCAAGTTTTGCAAAGTTCAGTGGAACCACCACTCAGAAGATGAAGCCACCTGGGAGAGAGAAGAAGATTTGCTCAAAGACCACCCTCACCTATTTTCTAGCCAACCCGAATCTCGAGGGCGAGATTCATCTTAAGGGGGGTAGGTTTGTAACATCCCAAATTTTCAATTTGGAATGTTATACACTAGATCATATGCATATCATATTTTCTTGCATTTTGGTTGATCCTAGAAATTTCACGCAACTCAAGGACCCTCGGAGAGAGTTGGAGATTTCGTTATTTTCATATTTGAGAGTTCTCTCGAATTTTGAAAATAGGATCATTTGATTTATTTATTTTATCTTCAATAATTTTTCCGGTGTCAAAATATATGAGAGAGGGAATAATGACTTTCCCAAATTTAGGAAAAATGAAGATATAATAAATAGATCAATTTTGCTTTCCGGTGTTTATTTGCATTTTATTTGGATAGGGAAAAATGCGCGTTTTCAAAAATTGCATTTTAGGTCCGGAGAAAAGTTCATTTTGTTCGGCTCATTTTTAGGAGTCGGGGAAAATTTACTTTAGATTTTTCGGAGTTCGTTTAGATCCCTTTTTGTTTTTTTTCTGCGCGAGGAAACTATTTAAAAAAAAATTGAGCAGCGCCTTGGGCCAAAGGCCCAAGCCAAGCCACCTACCGCCGCGCTCCCAGGCGCCCGGCGCCGAGCCAGGAGCCGGTCGGCCGCCGCCACCTCTTGCTAGGACTGAATCCTTTTAGGATTCTAGAGCGCCCCCTTGTCCCCTTTTCCTTATTTCGTTTTCTTTAGTCCTACTCCGTTTATTTTCTAGATCTTTCCTACTCCTATTCTAATTCCTTGTCCTCTACCCCAAGTAAACCCTTCCCCTCCCCAATATAAATACCCAAGCACCCCCCCTCTAAACACATCAAATCAAAGCACTCCTCCACACCGCGCCTTGCACCGCCGCCGCGCCGCATCACACCGCGCCCTGCGTCACCGCCGCCGCGCCGCCACACCCGCGCCGCCACCCCACACCCGCGCCGCCGCCGCACCTTGCCGCCGCCACCCCACACCCGCGCCGCCGCCGCACCTTACCGCCGCCGCCCCACACCCGCGCCGCCGCCCTACGCCGACGCCGCCGGAGCCCCTCACCGGAGACCTCGCAAGGTTGCCCCGCGCTACATCTATTCTTTTTCTCGGATCGTTTTCTTCTAATCGTTCCGATTCTTTTCTTCTCTAAACCGTTCCGGTTTTCTAGATCAGTTTTTCGATCGGTTTTCTTCTCCAAAACCCTAGATCGGATTCGTTTTCTTCTCCGATTTAGTTGCCTTTGACCGTTCGCCGGACCGTTCGTCCTAACGAACGTGATCACCGGATTCTTCTAGGTTAACGAACGTCCGTTCGTTTAACCGTTCTTCTTTTTCTTTTCGTCGGATTTATTCCGCAATCGCGATCCTCAGATCCGATCTTCTGTCTAGTCTTTCTTTTCGCTCGTTTATCGGAATCAGGTGATTTAAGCGCCTGGAGTTTCGTCTCGAAACCGCCGTTCCGTCTAATCAACTTGAACAAGCTTTTGTTACAGTAAAATTTTGACCTAGATTCAACTTGCTAGAACCGAGTTGTTTTCTTCCGCCGT
Source organism: Triticum urartu (assembly GCF_003073215.2). Taxonomy (NCBI): domain Eukaryota; kingdom Viridiplantae; phylum Streptophyta; class Magnoliopsida; order Poales; family Poaceae; genus Triticum; species Triticum urartu. The sequence continues at coordinate 406,108,826 of NC_053022.1, read as the reverse complement.
TTGTTTTTTTCATTCTTTCTTTGCAACCGGAGTTCTTAAGTTGAACTACCTGGTTCGATCTCTTGTTCGAGTTTTACCTGTGCATTAGATGAGTACTTATTGTATGCTTGTTGTTTGTCTGTGATAGATTACCCGGATTGCGCCGCTTGTTACTTCAAAACCCTAGGACTCGCGGATCATCAGCAAGGCAAGTAACACTTTGATCATACCTTTTCTACAACCCATGTTTTATTGCATTAGATCAATCCTCACACATTGCATGATTAGGATCTAATTAAATTGTGGGATGGGAAGTAGATGAGGTAGTACCTATTACCTGTATTATTATGAAACCTTTGGGAGTTACTCTACGTTTGCTTATATTGCCATGCTATGCTAGTAGACGTGGATTGGGTGAGTGATATCCATGACAGATGTGAGATTGATAATTTTAATGGTTTATCTAAGGTGGCAACTTAAACACACATCTGGGTGGATTGAGGCACCTAATGTCTATCAGGACTTGCCTGTTTTTTTTGGACCGCCACCCAGGCTCAAAGGGATCATAAGATCTTTCATGCTAGAAACTTCCGTGTGCAGCCACATGCTACTATGGGCTCTGGCATAGTTGACTAAGTTGTGCGAACTCTTACGGGGTGGACTAGCAGATGTAGGGGATGTAGGTGTACCGGTCTACCCCACATGTAAGGTGCTAGTGCTTCTGAAAGACTATGTCTCGGTCATCTGTCTTCTCAAACACCATGTAGTGCGAGAAAACAAACGGAGGCGATCGAGTCATGTGGGGAAAAGTGCGCAACCTCTGCAGAGTAACAAACTAATCATGATTAGCCGTGTCCCCGGTTATGGACAACTTGAGTATCTAGTACTTGAATATCATTGTGAATCTCAACATGTTACTTCTAATTAATGTTATTGGGTTTTAATTACTTTTAATTGGGATTGAGAATGCTGTCAACCATTCTCAATGTTTCACAACCACCATGATAGTAAATAAAATTTATTCCTTTGCAGTAGGGAAAAATTGGCTTTACGCAAAAACTGTAACCATAGAGCTTTCCACCAGCCATATATGCATGTAGTATAGCTGTTTCATTCCATTACTCTCTATGTGTTACTTTGCCAGCATATTCCATGTGCTGACCCGTTTTCGGGCTGCAACGTTAATGTTGCAGACTTTTCAGACGATGATTGAGGCATTTAGGTCGTGGTTCTATACTCAGTGATGCCGCTGGAGTTGATGGACCCATTTATCTTCCGAGTCTTCCGCTGTTATCGATATTAGATGGCCTTCAGCCATATTTATTGTAATAAGTTCTTTTTGAGCCATCGATGTAATAAGTGTGTGATTGGAACTCTGCTATAAAACCTCGATGTACTGTGTGGTGTCAGCATTACTGATCCAGGGATGACACCGTAGCACAGTAGACGTGATCCATTCGGGTCAGGTCGCTACATTCACATGAAAAGGGAAGGTGTGGAGCCTTCATCCTAGAGCAACAAGTATAATCATATCTCAAGCATAGTTTCCTAGCATACCAATACAATATATAAATTTGATTCCATAATATTTTCCCTTTTTGTGTCAAGCGATAATCCCTAAAGTATTCACGTTGATCCAACGTTACTCCCATTACCAGATTGAATGAGGTTTTCTCAGGATTATCAAAGTGGTACATAAGATTTTTCACACATTGAGCATCGAGGGTTTTAGGAGGTTCCCCATCTCCATGAGCAAAAAATACACCTAATTTTTTGGTATTTCGTGTTCCATATCCATAACTAAAGATAAAGAACAACTAAGAACAACAAATAAAAATTACTTAGTGATAAAGCAAACAAGCACACACGAGAATATTCACCCCACGCTATTGCTCCCTGGCAACAACGCTAGAAAAAGGTCTTGATAACCCACAAGTATAGGGGATCACAACAGTTTTCGATAAGTAAGAGTTTTGAACCCAACGAGGAGCTAAAGGTAGAACAAATATTCCCTCAAGTTCTATCGACCACCGATACAACTCTATGCACTCTTGACGTTCGCTTTACCTAGAACATGTATGAAACTAGAAGTACTTTGTAGGTGTTGTTGGATAGGTTTGCAAGATAATAAAGATTACGTAAATAAAAAGTAGGGGCTGTTTAGATAAAGACACAACTAAGTTAGGTTTAGTAAAGAGTTTTTTGTTACGAGAAAGTTATTTGTCCCTGGGCAATCGATAACTAGACCGGTAATCATTATTGCAATTTTATATGAGGGAGAGGCATAAGCTAACATAATTTCTCTACTTAGATCATATGCACTTATGATTGGAACTCTAGCAAGCATCCGCAACTACTAAAGATCATTAAGGTAAAACCCAACAATAGCATTAAAGCATCAAGTCCTCTTTATCCCATACGCAACAACCCCCTTACTCAGGTTTGTGTTTCAGTCACTCACGCAACCCACTATAAGCGAATCATGAACGTATTGCAACACCCTACAGCGGGGGATCCCTCACGCTTGCGCGACACGGAGAGTACCATAGGACAGCACCAATAATAAAACATGCAACTCAAACCAATCTTGATCATCAAATAGCCCATAGGACAAAACAGATCTACTCAAACATCATAGGATAGCCATACATCATTAGGAAATAATATATAGCGTTGAGCACCATGTTTAAATAGAGATTACAGTGGGTAAGAGAGAGGTTACACCGCTGCATAGAGGGGGAAGAGTTGGTGATGATGATGGTGAAGTTGTTGGTGAAGATTGCGGTGATGATGATGGTCACGGCAGCATTCCGGCGCCACCAGAAGAAAAGGGGAGAGGGGGCCCCTTCGTCTTCTTCTTCCTTGACCTCCTCCCTAGATGGGAGAAGGGTTTCCCCTCTGGTCCTTGGCCTCCATGGCGTGGGAGGGGCGAGAGCCCCTCCGAGATTGGATCTGTCTCTCTGTCTCTCTCTGTTTCTGCGTTCCCAGATTCTACCCTTTCACCGTTTCTTATATTTCCGGAGATCCTTAACTCCGATTGGGCTGAAATAATTTTAACACGATCTCTATTCGGATATTAGCTTTCTTGCGGCGAAAGAAGGGCATCAACCGCCTCACGGGGTGGCCACGAGGGTCAGGGGCGCGCCCCCCTGCCTCGTGGCCCCCTCGGGCATCGTCTCGCGTGGATTTTTCTTCCCAAAAATCATATATATTCCAAAAAAATCTCCGTCAGTTTTTATCCAGTTTGGAATCCATTTGATATGGATATTCTGCGAAACAAAAAACATGCAACAAACAGGAACTGCCACTGGGCACTGGATCAATATGTTAGTCCCAAAAATAGTATAAAAAGTTTCCCAAAGTATATGAAAGTTGTAGAATATTGGCATGGAACAATCAAAAATTATAGATACGGCGGAGACGTATCAAGATGTACCGCGAGTGTGTTGACCACTTGGACGAACGCCTGCACGAGTTCAGGCAGAGCCAATAGCTACCCTAGGCAAGGGCTGCTGGTCATGGTCTCATAGACGCGTTTTATTTTGAAAAGTTGTTTCGACATGGATAGCTTTGTATTCACAACAATCATAGTATTGCTCTGTTTCAATGTGTGTACTCTGTTTTTCATTCTGATATGTTCTGTTTCAATGTGTGTATATAAGATTTCCATTCTATATATGTGGATGATAACAACTAGATTCAAATTAGTATACAAAAACAGATAAAAAATGAAATTCATAATATCTATATATATATTAATTGTTCATTAGATCATCACAGAATATATATATATATATATATATATGACAAATTTTATCTACAAGCAGTGGTAGTTACCACCTAGCTATTTGCCCACCACGTGTCCACTTCGTAGCACTAAGTCAACCTGTTTGAGGAACTGGGTTAACGGGTGCCATAGAATCCAATAGGAAGCACCTGATTTAGTTTTTATAATTTAATATTCCGGCAAGTGCGCACTGGTTTAACCACTTCCTTTTTTTCCGAATAAACCACCTCCTTGATTCTTGGCTACGTACAGAAACGGTTTACCGGATAAGCATGTCAACGCAACTCTGGATATTCTTATAAGTTATAACGACATTTTCTAGGCACAGTATATACGTACCATGTATTTGAAATAGATATTATCAAGTACGTAGTTTACATAATTAGTACGAAGTATGTAGTTTACAGAGGGAGTATTTTTTTCCTTTTTAAACAACATGTAGCGTACTCCATGTATGCTTGGAGTATGTAGTATGAGGATATAATTATTGGAGTATGGAGTCTTGTCAAAGAATTAAAATATGTAGTATTATCATATAATTATGGGTAATTGTGTATTAAAATAAAATTGTAGTATGGAGTACCAATATAAAATTGGAGTACGGAGTATTAATATAAAATTGGAGTATGTAGTATGGAGCATTAATATAAAATTTGAGTATGTAGTATGGAGTATTAATATAAATTGGAGTATGTAGTATGTAGTATGGAGTATTAATGTAAAATTGGAGTATGAAGTATATCAACATAAAATTGGAGTATGGAGTTCTAACAATTTTAAAATGAATTAGCTTTCACAAAAAGATAGTCTTTAGTATGTAGTATAAAGTTTGTTCTTTAAGTACATGGAGCATATACATGTACTATTAGTTGTAGTATATTCACAATTTTAGTAAGAATTATGCGTCTTTTTTTGAACGGGTATATTATTTTTCTTCAGCAACGAAATGATCATGTATGCTTTTATTTGAACCAAAATATTGAGTGTGTTGAATATTTGTTCTTTCTGGAAGAGAGTATGAAGTTTATATACTTTTTTTCTGGAAGTAGCAAGGGGTACATCTCGTTGAGACATTCAATATAAAAGTAGACATTCTGTACATATGTGATCCATCAGTGAGCTAGCAACCATTGATCGATGAATGTGTTCTACACCAGCTCAGCTTGTTCAAATTCGCTTCCCAGTTGTAGGTGATAGTCAAGCACTCAGAGGACAATCGGACGGGTTCCCCAACAGCGGGCTATAGGATCTGGCTCTATACTGCATGAGCGCGATATCGTCCGACCTGGTTCTGCAGTATGCAAGGCAAGAAAATTAGCGGCCGGGCATACCAAAGCTTGTGTATGAATGCATTTTGAAGAGTGGCATAAAGACGTATGTGCATCAGCATGCGTGTGTTAAAGATGTTTCCATAGCGTGGCCCCTGCATCAACGCATGCATGTGTGCTATGGTGCATTCGGATGCATCACTGCGTCTGCGTGTGGCTGCTGTGGCTGCGTGTCCCGGTGTAACTTTACACCGGCAGATTTCCGTTGAGACCGTCGCCCCATCTAGGGAAATCAGTGCGGTCAGATGCTTCTGATCCACCGTGGCCGCACGGCAATAATTCCTATAAGATCCATGGACAGAGAAAAGCAATTAATTCTAAATTACCTACAATCCCGATCATGTACAAACTAATTGGTGAGTGAGTACCTGGACAAATCTGCCGAGCGCTCATGGTCATCATTTTGGCGGCGGCCGCGCGGCCATGTGACTAACTAGGCCGCCATCTGACTAACTAATTTATACGCGCCTTGTTCGTTCAACTAACCAGAGGATATTATCCAAAAAAAACGAGGATAATGAATGAAAATAGCAAAGGGTTTGTTAAAAGCTATCGGGTTTAGGCTAGCTCTACCCGTTTAGAAAAGCACACATCTTAAAGAATCATGTGGTGGAAAAAGTGGAGGTAACTACCCATCATATATATATATATATATATATATATATATATATATATATATATATAGGGTGCGTCTATTATGATAACACCCTTAAGACCTTATTATGATAACATTAGGAAGCTTATTCTGATAACACCTCTCCGACAAAACAAACTGCGCGCAGACCCACTCCCCCCGCCCCGCAACCCACCAACCTCTCCCGACCCGCACAGCTTCTCTCCCGCTCCCGCATCCCGTGCCCACCTCCCACCTTCTTCCTCCCCAGCCACCGCCCCTCCTACCACCTTCTTCCGCGTGCCGGCGCCCCACCGAAGGAGCCCGGCCGCCGGCCGACCTATCAAACAAGCCGCTACCCTACCCGATGCCCCGCCCCGAGCACCCCCCACCCCACCTCCTGATCTGGCTATCGGAGATCCGCCACCTCCAGCACTAGCTCCGACGCGGCCCTCCTGCGGTGCGCTCCCTTCCTTCGGATCTGTCCAGCCACATCCTACCTCCCATCCTCTTCTCCTCCACCGCCCCCACCTGAGTCGCCCTACCACCAGCTGTTGGGGAACGTAGCAGAAATTCAAAATTTTCTACGCATCACCAAGATCAATATATGGAGAAGTCTAGCAACGAGGGAAGGAGAGTGCATCTACATACCCTTGTAGATCGCTAAGCGGAAGCGTTCAAGTGAACGTGGTTGATGGAGTCGTACTCGTCGTGATCCAAATCACCGATGATCCTAGTGCCAAACGGACGGCACCTCCGTGTTCAACACACGTACAGCCCGGTGACGTCTCCTATGCCTTGATCCAGCAAGGGGAGAAGGAGAGGTTGGGGAAGACTCCATCCAGCAGCAGCACGACGGCGTGGTGGTGGTGGAGGAGAGCAGGACTCCAGTAGGGCTTCGCCAAGCACTACGAGAGACGAGGAAGGAGAGGGGTAGGGCTGCGCCAACAGGGAGAGCAAATCATGTGTCTTGGGCAGCCCAAACCTCAAGTATATATAGGGGGAGGGGAGGGGCTGCGCCCCCACCTAGGGTTCCCTCCCTAGGGGTGGCGGCAGCCCCCAGATCCCATCTGGGTGGCGGCCACAAGGGGGAGAGGGGGAGGCGCACCTGGGGTGGGCCTTAGGGCCCATCTGCCCTAGGGTTTGCCCCTTTCCCCTCTTGGAGGCGCCTTGGGCCTTGGTGGGAGGCGTCCCAGCCCACCTAGGGGCTGGTCCCTTCCCACCATTGGCCCATGTAGGCCTTCGGGGCTGGTGGCCCCACCTGGTGGACCCCTCGGACCCCTCCGGTGGTCCCGGTACATTACCGGTGATGCCCGGAACACTTCCGGTGGCCAAAACCATACTTCCTATATATCAATCTTTACCTCCGGACTATTCTGGAACTCCTCGTGACGTCCAGGATCTCATACGGGACTCCGAACAACATTCGGTAACCGCGTGCATACTTTCCCTATAACCCTAGCGTCATCGAACCTTAAGTGTGTAGACCCTACGGGTTCGTGAGTCATGCAGACATGGCCGAGACAACTCTCCGGTCAATAACCAATAGCGGGATCTGGATACCCATGTTGGCTCCCACATGCTCCACGATGATCTCATCGGATGAACCACGATGTCAAGGACTTAATCAATCCCGTATACAATTCCCTTTGTCTAGCGGTACGATACTTGCCCGAGATTCGATCGTCGGTATCCCGATACCTTGTTCAATCTCGTTACCGGCAAGTCTCTTTACTCGTTCCGTAACACATCATCCCGTGGTCAACTCCTTGATCACATTGTGCACATTATGATGATGTCCTACCGAGTGGGCCCAGAGATACCTCTCCGTTTACACGGAGTGACAAATCCCAGTCTCGATTCGTGCCAACCCAACAGACACTTTCGGAGATACCTGTAGTGTACCTTTATAGCCACCCAGTTACGTTGTGACGTTTGGCACATCCAAAGCACTCCTACAGTATCCTGGAGTTGCACAACCTCATGGTCTAAGGAAATGATACTTGACATTAGAAAAGCTTTAGCATACGAACTACATGATCTTGTGCTAGGCTTAGGATTGGGTCTTGTCCATCACATCATTCTCCTAATGATGTGATCCCGTTATCAACGACATCCAATGTCCATGGTTAGAAACCGTAACCATCTATTGATCAACGAGCTAGTCAACTAGAGGCTTACTAGGGACATGGTGTTGTCTATGTATCCACACATGTATCTGAGTTTCCTATCAATACAATTCTAGCATGGATAATAAACGATTATCATGAACAAGGAAATATAGTAATAACCAATTTATTATTGCCTCTAGGGCATATTTCCAACAGTCTCCCACTTGCACTAGAGTCAATAATCCAGTTCACATCGATATGTGATTAACACTCAAGGTCACATCCCCATGTGACTAACACCCAAAGAGTTCTGGGTTTGATCATGTTATGCTTGTGAGAGAGGTTTCAGTCAACGGGTCTGCAACATTCAGATCCGTATGTACTTCGCAAATTTCTATGTCATCTTGTAGATGCAACTACTACGCTACATTTGGAGCCATTTCAAATAACTGTTCTACTTGGAGCTATTCTAAATTGTTGCTCCATTATACGTATCCGGTATCTCTACTCAGAGCTATCCGGATAGGTGTTAAGATTGCATCGACGTAACTCTTTACGTCGAACTCTTTATCACCTCCATAACCGAGAAACATATCCTTATTCCTCTAAGGATAATTTAGACCGCTATCTGGTGATCTACTCCTAGATCACCTTTGTACCCTCTTGCCAGATATGTGGCAAGGCACACATTAGGTGCGGTACTCAGCATGGCATACCGTATAGAGCCTATGACAAAAGCATAGGGGACGACCTTCGTCCTTCCTCTTTCTTCTGCCGTGGTCGAGCTTTAAGTCTTAACTTCATACCTTACAACTCAGGCAAGAACTCCTTCTTTGACTGATCCATCTTGAACACCTTCAAGATCATGTCAAGGTATGTGCTCATTTGAAAGTACCATTAAGCGTTTTGATCTATCCTTATAGATCTTGATGCTCAATGTTCAAGTAGCTTAATCCAGGATTTCCATTGAAAAACACTTTCCAAATAACCCTATATGCTTTCCAGAAATTCTACGTCATTTCTGATCAACAATATGTCAACAACATATATTCATCAGAAATTCTATAGTGCTCCCACTCACTTCTTTGGAAATACAAGTTTCTCATAAACTTTGTATACACCCAAAATCTTTGATCATCTCATCAAAGCATACATTCCAACTCTGAGATGCTTACTCCATTCCTTAGAAGGATTGCTGGAGCTTTACATACTTATTAGCATCTTTCAGGATTGACAAAACCTTCCGGTTGTATCACATACAACCTTTCCTCAAGAAAATCGTCGAGGAAACAATGTTTTGACATCCTATCTGCAAGATTTCATAAATAATGCAGTAATCGCTAATATAATTCCAACAGACTCTTAGCATCGCTACGAGTGAGAAAGTCTCATCGTAGTCAACTCCTTGAACTTGTCGGAAAACATCTTAACGACAAGTCGAGCTTTCTTAATGCTGATACTTACCATCATTGTTCGTCTTCCTTTTAAAATCCATATGTATCTAACAGCTTTATGACCATCAAGTAGTTCTTCCAAAGTCTACACTTTGTTTTCATATATGGATCCTCTCTCGGATTATATGGCCTCGAGCCATTTTGGAATCCAGGCCCACCATCGCTTCTCCATAGCTCGTAGGTTCATTGTTGTCTAGCAACATGACTTCCAAGATAGGATTATGTACCACTCTGAAGTAGTACGCATCCTTGTCATCCCACGAGGTTTGGTAGTGACTTGATCTGAAGTTTCATGATCACTATCATAAGCTTCCACTTCAATTGGTGTAGGTGCCACAGGAACAACTCCCTGTGCCCTGCCACACACTATTTGAAGAGACGGTTCAATAACCTCATCAAGTCTCCACCATCCTCCCACTCAATTCTTTCGAGAGAAACTTTTCCTCGAGAAAGGACCCGATTCTAGAAACAATCCCTTATTGCTTTAGGATCTGAGACAGGAGGTATACCCAACTGTTTTGGGTGTCCTATGAAGATGCATTTATCCGCTTTGGGTTCGAGCTTATCAGCCTGAAACTTTTTCACATAAGCGTCGCAGCCCCAAACTTTTAAGAAATGACAGCTTAGGTTTCTCTAAACCATAGTTCATACGGTGTCATCTCATCGGAATTACGTGGTGCCCTATTTAAAGTGAATGTGGTTGTCTCTAATGCCTAACCCATAAACTATCATGGTAATTCGATAAGAGACATCATGGTATGCATCATATCCAATAGGGTGCAGTTATGATGTTCGGACACACCATCACACTATGGTGTTCCAGGCTATATTAGTTGTGAAACAATTTCCACAATGTCTTAATTCTGTGCCAAACTCGTAATTCAGATATTCATCTCTATGATCATATCATAGATATTTTATCCTCTTGTCACGACGATCTTTCAACTTCACCCTGAAATTACTTGAACCTTTCAATAATTCAGACTCGTGATTCATCAAGTAAATGTACTCAACATCTACTCAAATCATTTTTGAAGTAAGAACATAACGATATCCACTACACGCCTCAGCACTCATTGGACTGCACACGTCAAAATGTATTACTTCCAACAAGTTGCTTTCTAGTTCCATTTTACTGAAAACGAGGCTTTCACTCATCTTGCCCATGTGGTATGATTTGCATGTCTCAAGTGATTCAAAATCAAGTGAGTCCAAACGGTCCATTTGCATGGAGTTTCTTCATGCATATACACCAATAGACATGGTTCGCATGTCTCAAACTTTTCAAAACGAGTGAGCCCAAAAATCCATCAACATGGAGCTTCTTCATGCGTTTTATACCGATATGACTTACGTGGCAGTGCCACAAGTAGGTGGTACTATCATTACTATCTTATATCTTTTGGCATGAACATGTGTATCACTACGATCGAGATTCAATAAACCATTCATTTTAGGTGCAAGACCATTGAAGGTATTATTCAAATAAATAGAGTAACCATTATTCTCCTTAAATGAATAACCGTATTGCGATAGACATAATCCAATCATGTCTATGCTCAACGCAAACACCAATCTCGATGGTAGAGGGAGCGTGCAATGCTTGATCACATCAAGCTTGGAAAAACTTCCAACACATATTGCCAGCTCACCTTTAGCTAGTCACCGCTTACTCCGCAGCCTTTTATTTCGAGTTTACTAACATTTAGCAACCGAACCGGTATCTAATACCATGGTGCTACTAGGAGTACTAGTAAAGTACACATTAACACAATGTATATCCAATATACTTCTATCGACCTTGCCAGCCTTCTCATCTACCAAGTATCTAGGGTAATTCTGCTCCAGTGGCTGTTCCCCTTATTAAAGAAGCACTTAGTCTCGGGTTTGGGTTCAACCTTGGGTTTCTTCACTAGAGCAGCATCTGATTTGCCGTTTCATGAAGTATCCCTTCTTGCCCTTGCCCTCCTTGAAACTAGTGGTTTCACCAACCATCAACAATTGATGCTCCTTCTTGATTTCTACTTTTGTGGTGTCAAACATCACGAATATCTCAAGGATCATCATATATGTCCCTGATATATCATAGTTCATCACGAAGCTCTAGCAGCTTGGTGGTAATGACTTCGGAGAAACATCACTATCTCATCTGGAAGATCAACTCCCACTCGATTCAAATGATTGTTGTACTCAGACAATCTGAGCACAAGCTCAACAATTGAGCTTTTATCCCTTAGTTTGCAGGCTAAGAAAATCGTCGGAGGTCTTATACCTCTTGACGTGGGCACGAGCCTGAAATCCCAATTTCAGCCCTCGAAACATCTCATATGTTTCGCGACGTTTCAAAACGTCTTCGGTGCCTCAACTCTAAACCGTTTAACTGAACTATCACGTAGTTATCAAAATGTGTATGTCAGATGTTCGCAACATCCACAGACGACGTTCGAGGTTCAGCACACTGAGCGGTGCATTAAGGACATAAGCCTTCTATGAAGCAATGAGGACAATCCTCAGTTTACGGACCTAGTCCGCATAATTGCTACTATCAACTTTCAACTAAATTTTCTCTAGGAACATATCTAAACAGTAGAACTAAAGCGCGAGCCACGACATAATTTGCGAAGACCTTTTGACTATGTTCAGGATAATTAAGTTCATCTTATGAACTCCCACTCAGATAGACATCCCTCTAGTCATCTAAGTGATTACATGATCCGAGTCAACTAGGCCATGTCCGATCATCACGTGAGACGGACTAGTCATCATCGGTGAACATCTTCATGTTGATCGTATCTACCATACGACTCATGCTCGACCTTTCGGTCCTCCGTGTTCCGAGGCCATGTCTGTACATGCTAGGCTCGTCAAGTCAACCTAAGTGTTTCACATGTGTCCCGAGGCCATGTCTGTACATGCTAGGCTCGTCAACACCCGTTGTATTCGAACGTTAGAATATATCACACCCAATCATCACGTGGTGCTTTGAAACAACGAACCTTCACAACGGTGCACAGTTAGGGGGAACACTTTCTTGAAATTTTAATGAGGGATCATCTTATTTACTACCGTCGTTCTAAGCAAATAAGATGCAAAAACATGATAAACATCACATGCAATCAAAAAGTGACATGATATGGCCAATATCATTTTGCTCCTTTTGATCTCCATCTTCGGGGCTCCATGATCATCGTTGTCACCGGCATGACACCATGATCTCCATCATCATGATCTCCATCATCGTGTCTTCATGAAGTTGTCTCGCAAACTATTACTTCTACTACTACAGCTAATGGTTAGCAATAAAGTAAAGTAATTACATGACGTTTATATTGACATGCAGGTCATAAATAAATTAAGACAACTCCTATGGCTCCTGCCGGTTGTCATACTCATCGAGATGCAAGTCGTGATTCCTATTACAAGAACATGATCATCTCATACATCACATATATCATTCATCACATCCTTTGGCCATATCACATCACAAAATACTTGCTGCAAAAACAAGTTAGATGTCCTCTAATTGTTGTTGCAAGTTTTTACGTGGCTACTATAGGTTTCTAGCAAGAACGTTTCTTACCTACGCCAAAACCACAACGTGAATTGCCAATTTCTATTTACCCTTCATAAGGACCCTGTTCATCGAATCCGATCCGACTAAAGTGGGAGAGACAGACACCCGCCAGCCACCTTATGCAACTAGTGCATGTCAGTCGGTGGAACCGGTCTCACGTAAGCGTATGTGTAAGGATGGTCCGGGCCGCTTCATCCCACGATGCCGCCGAATCAAGATAAGACTAGTAACGGCAAGATAATTGACAATATCGATGCCCACAACTACTTTGTGTTCTACTCGTGCATAGTAACTACGCATAGACCTAGCTCATGATGCCACTCTTGGGGAACGTAGCAGAAATTCAAAATTTTCTACGCATCACCAAGATCAATCTATGGAGAAGTCTAGCAACGAGGGAAGGAGAGTGCATCTACATACCCTTGTAGATCGCTAAGCGGAAGCGTTCAAGTGAACGGGGTTGATGGAGTCGTACTCGTCGTGATCCAAATCACCGATGATCCTAGTGCCGAACGGACGGCACCTCCGTGTTCAACACGTACAGCCCGATGACGTCTCCTACGCCTTGATCCAGCAAGGGGAGAAGGAGAAGTTGGGGAAGACTCCATCCAGCAGCAGCACGACGGCGTGGTGGTGGTGGAGGAGCGCGGGACTCTAGCAGGGCTTCGCCAAGCACTACGAGAGACGAGGAGGGAGAGGGGTAGGGCTGCGCCAACAGGGAGAGCAAATCGTGTGTCTTGGGCAGCCCAAACCTCAAGTATATATAGGGGGAGGGGAGGGGCTGCGCCCCCACCTAGGGTTCCCTCCCTAGGGGTGGCGGCAGCCCCCAGATCCCATCTGGGTGGCGGCCACAAGGGGGAGAGGGGGAGGCACACCTGGGGTGGGCCTTAGGGCCCATCTGCCCTAGGGTTTGCCCCGTTCCCCTCTTGGAGGCGCCTTGGGCCTTGGTGGGAGGCGCCCCAGCCCACCTAGGGGCTGGTCCCTTCCCACCATTGGCCCATGTAGGCCTCCGGGGCTGGTGGCCCCACCTGGTGGACCCCTCGGACCCCTCCGGTGGTCCTGGTACACTACCGGTGATGCCTGGAACACTTCCGGTGGCCAAAACCATACTTCCTATATATCAATCTTTACCTTTGGACCATTCTGGAACTCCTTGTGATGTCCGGGATCTCATCCAGGACTCCGAACAACATTCGGTAACCGCGTGCATACTTTCCCTATAACCCTAGCGTCATCGAACCTTAAGTGTGTAGACCCTACGGGTTCGTGAGTCATGCAGACATGGCCGAGACAACTCTCCGGTCAATAACCAACCGCGGGATCTGGATACCCATGTTGGATCCCACATGCTCCACAATGATCTCATCGGATGAACCACGATGTCAAGGACTTAATCAATCCCGTATACAATTCCCTTTGTCTAGCGGTACGATACTTGCCCGAGATTCGATCGTCGGTATCCCGATACCTTGTTCAATCTCGTTACCGGCAAGTCTCTTTACTCGTTCCGTAACACATCATCCCGTGGTCAACTCCTTGATCACATTGTGCACATTATGATGATGTCCTACCGAGTGGGCCCAGAGATACCTCTCCGTTTACACGGAGTGACAAATCCCAGTCTCGATTCGTGCCAACCCAACAGACACTTTCGGAGATACCTGTAGTGTACCTTTATAGCCACCCAGTTATGTTGTGACGTTTGGCACACCCAAAGCACTCCTACGGTATCCGGGAGTTGCACAATCTCATGGTCTAAGGAAATGATACTTGACATTAGAAAAGCTTTAGCATACGAACTACATGATCTTGTGCTAGGCTTAGGATTGGGTCTTGTCCATCACATCATTCTCCTAATGATGTGATCCCGTTATCAACGACATCCAATGTCCATGGTCAGGAAACCGTAACCATCTATTGATCAACGAGCTAGTCGACTAGAGGCTTACTAGGGACATGGTGTTGTCTATGTATCCACACATGTATCTGAGATTCCTATCAATACAATTCTAGCATGGATAATAAACGATTATCATGAACAAGGAAATATAATAATAACCAATTTATTATTGCCTCTAGGGCATATTTCCAACACCAGCCGCCCTTGATTTGGCGAGATGGAAAGCCAGTGCGCGCCACATGCCCTCCCCGATCCCTCTTCAACTCCGGCGTGGGTCCAAGAGCCTAGCCGCCACCCGATGGAGATGGAAGTGGCCTCCCCCAATGCACCCCTGCCTGGGGGCTTGCTGCGCCGCCGCTGGATGTCTCTTCTAGTGGATCTCCGCGTCCTGGTCGACCTACCTTCCTGGTGCAGTCCATGCCCCGCGCCGCCCCACCAGCATCTGGCATCTTCTACCGCCGGCGCCCTACACCAGTCGTCGCCCTCAACACCTTCTTCCACCTCAAGACGCGGGATCCGGCTGGCAAAACATGCCCCTACGCGGCCACGACCAGCCCCAGCCGCGACGACGGCATGCTAGGAGCTGGATCGCGATGGGGCGGCGGCCGTCCATGCCGTGGCGACGCGGGGCTGTGCTCGTCCTGGAGATCAACCCGGCAGGTGGCGCCGGCCAAACCTCCCTGCAGCCCGGTCGTGCTCGTCGATGCATCTCACTTCGTCCGTATGGGTGGTTTTTTTCTTCAAACTGCAGCTCACTTCCCCTTCCCTGCAGCCCGGCGACCGCACTCGTGCAGTGGCGCCCCTTTCCAGCGAGCACACCACGCAGTGCTGTTGAGTGTGGCGTGCAGTGCAGCTCGACCTAGCGTGCAGTATACGGCCCTCACCTGCAGCTTTTTCCTACACTTGTTTGCGTGCGGCAGGAGACAAGTGCACTGCACTACTGTGGCCGGCGACATACTTATTTTTTTAGTAGTTCTTCTCTGCTGTATGTTTTAATTTCATCATGTTGTGGTTCCCTTGTGGCATCCTATAGTACGGATTGCAGGCGCAACAGTTTTTTAAATGCAGAGAAGGTCGGTCCATGCAGTTCACGGCGAGGTAGGCCATTAGGGGAAGTAATCCGTAGTACTCTTGCACCTTAAAACATAACAATATGGGATGTGATACAGATGGCAGAAAACTACACACACAAACATGCACCATCCATCCAAAATGTACTTCAAAACATGCAAAAAAATGCAGTGCACTTTGGTCTGAAAAAAGTCCACCACAAAAGACTTTTCAGTACACACATCTTAAAATAAAAATGCATTTGAAATATCATGCAAATGCAGTGCACTTTGGTCTTGAAAAAAGTCCATTACGAAGGGCTTTTCACACAATCCATTTAAAATAAAAAATGCATTTACAAACATTGTAGCTCGCTTCCCCGTCCACTGAAGCTCACTAGCTCTCACCATGCAGCTCGGATGCATTTATAGAAAAAGTTGACAAAGGGCAAAAAATGATATGGTTCAACGTTTCACTTAGATTCGTGTTGCTTTTCACTTTCCCTCTTGATGTGGTTCACTTGGCCTCATCTCTGCGGTCCACTCTCATTCATAAAAAAAGAACTCATTCATAAAAATAAAAAATAAAAAAGAGTACAATAACTATGCAACTCGCTTGCCCGTCCGATGCAGTGCGGTTTTCATTCTGAAGCACTGCGGTTGGACGTGTGATGTCGTTCATCCCGTAATGCAAAAAAATTGTTACGAAAGCGAAAAAAGTAATGCGGTTCACTTCTTGATAGTGTTGTGGTTCATTTACACCCGATGTGAAGTGCACTCTACTTTCTTGTCCTTAAAAAAAATTACGTTTGAATAAAATAAACCATGCAGTTCTCTAACACGTCTGATGCAGTGCGGTTTTTCGTCCGATGCAGTGTGGTTTTCAGTCGGATGAAGTACCCACGTCGATTTGGGTGTTGCGAAAAACGGAGTGTCCGCATTTTGGTAAATTTAAAACTCCTCCTAAACCGTAAGGAATTATAGAGAGTGTTCTACATGAAAGAGTTGCGTCTTGTCGATATCTTTCCAACGGCATATCATTTGAATCGTTTCGACAACAGGTTTGTAAAAATTTCACGAAAAACGACCGCTGCCTCTCGTCGTCCGCCGCACGATTTTCAAAATTAACTTAAAACTGTAAGGAATCTCAAAACCATTTCTATATATGAAAGTTGCGCCTTGTCCATAGCTTTCCAACGACGTATTACACGCCTCGTTTTGACAAACAGTTCAAAAACTAGAGCGAAAACAGTACCAAAAATTGCAAAAATTTCAAAAAACAGAATTCCGCGATTTAGTAAATTTGAAACTGCTCTTAAACTGTAATGAATTGGAGAAAACAATAGTTATGAAAAAGATGCGCCTCGATGATATCTATCCAATGGTGTATCATTTGCTTCATTCCGACAAGCGGTTTAGGTAAAATCACGAAAAAACGCTCGCTGCCACTGTTTATGGGCTGCACCGTTTTTGAAACTTCTCTTAAACCGTGGGGAATCTCGAAAAGTGTTCAACATGGCGAAGTTGCGCCTAATCTGTAGCTTTCCAAGGGTATATTACACGCCTCGTTCCGATATACGATTAAAAAATTAGAACAAAAACAGTACCAAAAAACACTACGCGCAGTTTTTTCCGATGCGAAGTTCACTAGTCTCTGTAATGCAGTGCTCTTGCTAAAGAAAGTGCAGTGCCCTCGCATTGAGCATGCAGTGCGGAAGTGTTATCAGAATAAATATTCTGATAATATTATCAGAATAGACGGGTGAGGAATTCTTATTCCTCACCCCAGCCATCTTCCATGGACGTAAGAAAGAGGTAAAATTACAGCCTGCAAAATGGAACCGAGAAACGCAACAAACAAAAGGTTTAGATGTAAATTTACCTGACGCACAGTAGGCAAAAGGCTACGGTAGGACCTGTAACAAAGCCTTGCGAGGTAATTTTACCTCACGCGAAAATATACATGGATCATGGGAGGGCTCTACATTCTCCGCTTCATCTCTACCAGGTCACCTCCACTACCCGGACCCGCTCCTCGTGCAGCCATAGCGGTTCTTCTTCTGTGGATGCCAGCGGAGCAGGTTAGTCTATCCCTACGGTGGTGTGCCGGCTCCGGTGGCTGGGTATAAGGGGAGGAGGTCGTCCCACCAGCGGGATATACAGTCTAACAGAAGCAGCGGCGCCAAGTCTTACTTCGATCTCGACGCTCTCCACGATCTCAACTATTGTATTGTCTCCTAGGCTCACCTCCCTGATTGAATCTGGATCCAGAGATTTCACCGGCGTTTTTGAGTAGTCATGTTCTAGTTATCACCGGCCTCCTCTTCAAGTTGGTCACGACCTCCTAGTTCATGGTAAGTTGTGGCTGGCTCCATCAAACGTGGCTGCTTCCACCCCCCTTGTGACATCCCTACCTATTTTTTATAAACTGAAGCTTGTTTGTGTATTCAGATTTCAGAGTGCATCCGATTTTTTTTGTGAGCTTGGCATATAAACAGTGGTGCTAAGTTGTGATGGGGTAATTACTTTTCAAGGAATCACTTGTCCCTGTTGTAATGAGAGCAGAACGAAGTGACCATGTTATGTGAAATAAAAATGCTTGTGTTAAGGCTGACCATTCAACTGGTTATGTTGTGGGAGTATGTCTGAACATTCAACTGGTTTTGTTTTGTTGTTGTTTAGAAGTTTTCATATAATGTCTGAAGGCTTAAGTGATTCCCAGTTCATACAATGACCTTGCTCTTGCTGTATTTCAATTTTGTGTCGTAATCAGGTTTTGAGTTCTCTTGATTTAATAGAGAACCAGATCAATATTTTCTAAGTAAAGTTGAAGCTTTATTGCAACCAAATTGCATCAGGAAACCGTTACAATGATTTGACACAACACTTTCTATAGGCTCCGACACACGCAAGGTCCAAATATAACCAGACCCTCAAACTCTAATCTCTAAAAAGAAAATCCTTAGTTTACATGGTGTCATAGTGTTGCAGTTGGACATGACAGGCAACTCTTGTCCAACATGTTCTTAAAATGCTAACTTCAGATGTTCACTCTGACAAATTATTGATGCAGAGAAATAATGATCTTCTGTCAGTTTTGCATGTTAACAACTCTTGCTTGTTAATATCTATCAATTTTCTCTGTGAGAATTACAATTTTGCACATTTCCCAAATGTATTCTCTTGACACGAAGGGCATGGAGAATACATATCAAATTTTCCTTCTCATTGGCATGCAACTTCAGCTATAGGTCTTTTATACATGTCGTCTAGTTTACCGTGAGATCTCCTTCCTTGCTTTGTAGGTGGTAACTGAATGAAGTAATTTAGTACAAGCTAATAAATTGCGGGGGGTGCACAGATATAGTCGGTAGGAATGAGCCGCGAGGAAGCAAGTGGAGTGGTGTTGCGGCAATGGCATGATGCTCATATCACTTGCGAGAAATATCACGACCACAACCATGTGAAGCTGCTCGATCTACCGATGCTTGCGTGAAATCATAAGCCCAACTAAAGCCGTGCTAATGCCAGAAGAAGAGAGAAGAACTCTGAATCTTAATACCATGGATGGACCATGTCATTCAGTTGAACTTTGGTTACTCAGTCTGACAAGATCTAGATACAATTGAAATTTGTAACGGGAAGTCAAAGATTTCACCGTTGTATTATTATTGATGTATAGCAAATACTTTATTGGGTTGCAATGCATTTACCTTGAATTATTCTGTTGATAAAATTGCCTCATGTGAGTGCTTGTCAAATTTCCTTGTAGAAATACCATTGTAAGTTTTTCTTCTAATTAGTGTGTGTTTTCAGCATATTGTGATAGGCTTGTCAGCAAGTGTCTTCTTCAGTGTATCTAAGAAAATCATGTTGCTTTATTGGTCTTGGATTTATGCTATGTAGTTTCCTCCAGTGTTGCACACAACAAGTTGTCTACCGGATCATCAAGTTGTGTTTTCTACTCATTAGCGTCTTCTACTTATTAGCTCTAGATCACGCAAAAAAATATTCCTGAGCATTGTTGCCAAGACATAAAAATTACCAGAATGGCACATTATGCCACATAAGAATGACATAACTACATCGGTCTAACAAGGAGCAAAGATGATCTGAGTTCACATATAAATCACAGAGACAATAAATTTGTTACACTGCTTGACAAAGTAGCACGTAGAAATTTAGTCTGTAGAGAAAACTAAGTGAGATGGGTAGTGGTTTGGCCATGCCAAACTGCCGACATTTTATTTCCAATTAGATGTTGCCAAATCCACATCGGATGACCCTACAGTTTTTGCTGTATTTCCAGTTAGCCTTTGCAACATCGACATCTGGATGACCCTACAGTTTCAGCAAGGATTACTGAAAAAGGTTCCAGGGCCTGGAGAACTGTTCCATGTACACATATATTGTAGCTCATCGTGACTTCTCTGTCATGTTTCTTTGTGAGAGATGCATGGGAAAATGTAAGGAAGAAAAGCTGTAAGATGAAAAGAAAAGCATTAGTATGAAAGGTAATCTCCATAATCCATCAACCACATGTTACAAGGAACTAAATAGATATTAGAAGGAACTAAATAAATATTAGATGGAAACAAATAGACGCTTATCCATGGCAGTGGTAAAAAGTTCCCACGGACAAAGAAAGTAATCATATTTCAATAGATAGCTCTGAAAATTTGAAAGAATGGGTTAATGATGAACAAAACCAACCCCCATGATTCCCTAAGCACTTGGCGACATCAATAGATAGCTCCGTAATACACATGAATACTACTTAACTTGAAAGATGATTACTACCGAACTTGATGTTCAAGCAGCTTAATTTGGAGGTGACTAGAAATTTTACACCAACTTCATCTATTGAGCAATCTCTCTAGTGACTTAAACATTATTATCAATGGGCTGTAATACAAATGGCATGACACAAGTACGCGTAAATCTTCCTCCGATCCTGACTGAGATGTACACCAAGGTTGCTGTTCATGTTGCAGGCAGGCGCCAAATGCAGAGTGACCAGAGGGCGATCCGGCCTACCGTGGCAATATAAAATGGCTAGTATAACTATTTTAGTTAGCATTCTGAAAATTGTGTGGAAAGACACGACATCTTCTCTATGACTCTCATACAAGCTAAGCTTCACAACAATTTCTCCAACAGTATAGTATGTGTCACCTCAGCAGCTTGGATATCAAATGAGGAAAGAAAGGAAACATCAGGCAATCAAAACAAAAGAATTACACCTCTGCAGCTTCAGAATTTATTAGTATCAATTAAAGAAAGACACTAATCATCATGCCTTCCTTTTGTTATAGATTATATGACCCTTTTATACTATATATATGCTAGCTAGCTTTTGCCGGTCTCAAAAAGAAGCATCAAGCATTCAGGCACTCACATGCATATTTGTCTATAAATTGTGGAGCATTAATGTTTCTGTATCTTTTGATACATATACATGGAGTTTAATTTTCTCTTGTTATCAAATGAGCAGTGAGAAACTAGCAAAGTACAACAACTAAATGAGTAAATCATGATCCAACCTAATAGCTACAAATTATAAGTAAGCACCCCATCATGTTTAATTAAATATACAGGTAGACATGTTATCATGCTTAATTAACCCTACTTAATTTCTTTCTCGCCTATGGCAAGTAGAGAGCCAACACTGGACTAGGGATTCTCGCCTCAAAAAATGATGCAACCTCCATCAGAAAGAAAAAAGAGCTAATTATGCACCCTCCAATTAAATTTCACTTTATCTTATTTCCATGAGAAATTAATTGATTAAAAGAGGGGCTAGTCCCGTTCATCCAAAAACAGTGGAGCTCAAAGAAAGGAAGGGACTATTAATCTAAAACAGAGAAGAGACAGAGGTAGCACCCTTGGCTTGATCAAAGAAGATAACCCCTCCTCCTCAGGAGCCTTGTGCTACTTCTCTTCTTCTTTGATAAAAAGCCCATTGCCGTCCAGCTTCTTCTAATCTCCCTCGTCAGCAGTTCCTTTGCAGCTGTGCATCCCATTGTCCAGAATCAAGCTAATTAAATTTCTATCAATCTCAGAGCTTAGAAAGCATAAGCGTGCAGGCGTCTAAATAAAGAGACGGAGGAGGAACATTTACAATCCAATTTATAAGCATCAATCTCCAAGAAGGAAGAAATCATGGGAAAACCAGACCAAGGAGAAAAGGAAAAAACTAGGTTAGAGAGAGAGCAGACCATACGGAGGAGGGCAGTCACCGCCGTCTTCTTGTTGGTGGCGCCTTCTCCGATAGAGCAGGGCTGGATTTGCAGTGGCCAGCGCAGCCGCACCCCAAATTGTCGTCCCCTCCGCCCCTTCACCACGGGGTCCACAGCCGCCGCCTCTGTCACCTTCTAATCGCCAAGTGTACAGGGGAGAGGAGGACAGGGCGACAAAAATCTCTGCCGAGCATCACGCCGTCGAGCCCCACTGCTCACCGCGCCCTTCTTGTTCAAAGTGGAAACCGCTCGCAGGTGAGCACCTAATTAGCGAAGGCATCTACGAGTGGGCTGGCTCCTCCCAGCGTCAAGGTAATCTTACATCGGTAATGATACAATTTTGCATCTGTTGAAACCTGACCTGTACCATGGCTGGGTCGATCGACCGGGGTGAAGAATAAGTAATTCTTCACCCTGGGTTACTAATAGACTTTATATATATATATAATCATCACATATATGTGATGATACTTAACTACTAGGTACAATGCATAAAATTGAAAACGAACAATACTAAAACTAATAATCCCTCCTGGGGCCAGTATTCCGGCAGCTCCTCGCCAGCAGCTCCCTGGTGCACGGCGTCTTCCCAGTGCGGAGGCAGTACTCCGACTCCTCTGCGTCGCAGCGCTTGACGTACCGATCTGCCTCTTCCTGGCGGACGCGCGCGGCCGAACTTGCCATTTCGTTGGGCGCCCACTGAGAGCTTCTCGTCGGTGGCACGCTGGAGCTTATCAGCCCACCTTCACGCAGTGACGAGGCGCCCAGCGCCTATGACCTTCCTCGCGAAGTACCCGTCTTCGTACACCTCCTCGGCACGATGACGCGCCCGCCCCCAAAGCTCTGCTGCCTTCTTTTTCCAGACGGAATCACGGGCTTCACAGGCCGCCTGGTTGGCTTCCTCCTCCGCCATCTCCTTCTTGAACGCCACTTGCCTGGCTTTCTCAGCCGGTGACAGCAACTTCCACAGACAAAGATTGTACTGTCCCCAAAACCAATCCAAAGTTGGGGGGTCCGGCGCAACCTCGTCAGGCGGCGCCTAGGGGTCCTCGTCGCTGCTAATTGAGTGAGCGTCCTCGGGGGGCGGCGACTCCTCGTCGGCGCGTGAGCAGACCGGCGGCGCCATGGCAGAGATTTTAGAGAGAGAGGGCGCGCGAGGGGAGGATGTAGATGAGAATGCAGGCGGGACGACGTGAGCAAGTTTGTATTTATTGGCGGCCGGAATCTAGATTGACGGGGACAATACACATGCCGGTCGCCGGAATTTACGAGTACTGTAGTTTGAATTACACACAATTACCGCAACAAATCCGTGTGTGAACATAATAGCCAACATTCGTGTGTGATTAATGATCCCCGCCATTCACGTACCAAACCTCGAGCCGCGAGATAGACTGCCAATCTTGTGGGGGGCGGTTGTCTTGCCAGATCTGTACATTTTCTTTTTTGAACACCAGATATTTACATCGTCTGATGATTTTTTAACTCGCACACAAGTACACAAAAATATGATTTTTCAAACCGTTTTTGTTAGGCGTTGCATGTAGATGTAGTTCAAATTTGAATTAAGGTCATTAAATGGTTAGAAAATCACTTAAATGTCTTTAAAAGGTCAAATGACCCCTGAAATTTACCAAATTTTCACATGACAGTTATATTAGTGCACGTTAAACGTAGGAAAAAATTTGAAGGCCGTAAGAGGAAGCTATCTCCCGTTCGTCATCAAACATGCATTGTTCCCTCTCGGAACCACGATCCTTCTAGCGAGTTGCTCCGTTTTTGTGAGGGGTGTGTTTCCAAACGTTCGTCAAACATGCCAATTTCTTTACCACATCATCTTGGTGGCATGACATTACATCAACCAAGGTTTCATGTGTTTCTCATCATTTTTCTATTTTTTGAATTAAAATGCCATGTCACTCCATGCATACGTATGCATGTGTCTGTGTCGTGAGACAAATATGTTTGAAAATTCCTTCTAATTTACTGCACATGGAATTAACTCGCACACAAGTACACATATATGTTTTTTCAAAATGTTTTGGTTAGGCGTTGCATGTAGATGTAGTTCAAATTTGAATTACGGTCATTAAATAGTTAGAAAATCACTTAAATGACTTTAAAAGGTCAAATGACCCCTAGAATTTTCCAAAATTTCACATTACAGTTATATAGTGCATGTTAAACGTTGAAAAAATTTCAAGGCCATAAGAGGAAGCTATCTCCCGTTGGTCATCAAACATGCATTGTTCCCTCTCGGAACCATAAACCTTCTAGTGAGTTGCTCCGGTTTGTGAGGGGTGTGTGTCCAAACTTTCGTCAAACATGCCAATTTCTTTACCACATCATCTTGGTGGCATGACAATAAATCAAGCAAGGTTTCATGTTTTTCTGGTCATTTTTTAATTTTTTGGAATTAAAATGCCATGGCATGTACTCCATGCATGTGCCCATGCCTTGACACCAATATGTTTGAAAATTCCTTCGAATTTACTGCACATGGAATTAACTCACACACAAGTACACAAAAAAAGATTTTTCAAACTGTTATGGTTAGGCGTTGCATGTAGATGTAGTTCAAATTTGAATTACTGTCATTAAATGGTTAGAAAATCCCTTAAATGTCTTTAAAAGGTCAAATGACCCCTGAAATTTACCAAATTTTCACATGATAGTTGTATTAGTGCATGTTAAACGTAGGACAAAATTTGAAGGCCGTAAGAGGAAGCTATCTCCCATTCGTCGTCAAACATGCATTGTTCCCTCTCAAAACACTATGAAAAAATACACTTCCATGATGATATGTGTTTGTCATAGTAGGTCGCATTTACTTTCATGCATGTACATCCATGCCAATTTTATGACAGAATCAAGATAGTCATACCTGTGCTATCGTAGAAGTGTTCCATGACATTATGAAAATTATCATCACGGAAGTGCTTTCGTCAAGGGTGACCGACACGTGGCATCCACCATAACGGAACAATGGGGATGTTCCATGTGTAAAATCATCATTGGCTGGAGGAAACACGTGTCGGCTCACCGTTGGGAAAGATGTCATCCACTCATTGGACAGAAGGCGCCTATGATACGTCGACACGTGGCACGACCCAACAAAGGCCCATTCCTATGAAAAGGTCGGCCCGTTTGAATTGGTCAAAAGGTGGCGGGCCGGCCCACGGAAAGCCTGTTAACGAGCTGTTCGCATATAGCCCATTTACAGCCTGCTAACCCAGGGCCCGTTACGACCTATCCGAATTAGGCCCAGTAGCGTCATCTGGGCCGTCCAATATGATTCCAGCCCGTTTTAAGTTCCGGCCCATGTATGGCTCATTACGTCTTTCGGCCCAGATGAGGCCCTTTGTAACTCTTGGCCCATTAACGGCCCGTGGTGAAACTGGCCCGTAATGAATAGTGTATCACTTTATACCCATTAACGACCCATTAATCCATTGGGCCGTTTGCAGCCCATGTTATCTTTCGGCCTTCTCAGGGCCCATCTATTCTTGGGCTCATTTCCAGCATTCGGTTACTTACGGCCCGTTACTGCCATTTTCTGCTTGTGAGCCTAATTCAGCCCATGGTTACAATCGGCCCGTTTGTGGCCCGTTAATATGTTGGGCCGTTTTCATAGCGTCATCAAATACAGCCTATTAACGCCGGCCCGTTATGGTCGGCCCATGAACGAACGACTCCAACTCTAGCCCGTTTACGGCCGTAATGCGGTCTGTTTTTGGCCCGTGTTTGGCCAATCGATCATACATCCCGTCTAAGGCCCATTGATGATACGGCCCGTAGAAGACCCATTATTTCTACGAACTGTAGAAGGCCCATTGTTTCTACAGCCCATAGGAAGCCCAGTGTCACTACAGTAAATATGTAGCCCATGGCCTGTTAAAGGCGGGAAACTAATATAGGTTTAGACCTGCTAATGTCCCAAGACGATTATAGGCCCACATTTTGGCCCATATGAGTAACGAGCTGGCCTGAAGACTGACAACATCGAGATCCACTGAACCTTCCAGCCTAAATTACAACATAGCGACCAAAGAATAAACCTAGACTATACAATAAAGAAATTACGGCATATTAGGAATCAAAGTTTGCTACCCGGTGATAATAAAGTGCAACATGACCGCGGATTACATACACTGGGCATTAAAGGTCGGCACCAGTGCATATAAACGCGCCGACAAAAGAATATACAAAACTAAGAGCACTTCAGAAGGCAATAGACCTGGCAAGCTCGAGCCCCGCAAGCAGCCGAACAAGCTGATGAGACCTTAGTTGTGTCAACGATAGATGCTTCATCCCTAGCTGTATGGCACCATAGTGCGCAAGGCAGTCCCCTGACATCTTCATTACATCTTTGACTTCAAGTCGGAGCTGAGGTGAAGCAAGCCTTTCCGCTTTAAGTTGAGACTGAAGAAGTCGAACTGATTGAGGCAGCGACTGCACAGAGGTTGTCTCACACCTGCTGGTGAGTAGCTTCAACTCACTGTCTTCATCAAGACATGACCTTGGGGTCATCTCGCTGTCCTCAAGATGGTTTGGCTCACTATCTTTCCTAAAGTTCTGCCTGGCATAAGAGATACGACTCTGAAAGAGAAACAAGGAGACACGTAACAAGTTTCACAATTATATAAGCAAATAAATGGATCTGTTCTGCATAAGGAACATGTTTTTACAACTACAATTTAAAACTTGTAGTTGTTGCAAACATCCAATCAGATGTAAAGAGCAGTGGAGGAAATGATGCCTATCCAAATCTATACTGGAACAAAGTTTGAAGGCTTGAGAAGGATGAACTTACATTACATGTTAACACGGGCTGGACAAAGCCCTTCTCCATGTTGATGGAAAGATAATTCAATAAATTCCCCAAAGAAAATTCTTTATAAGCATTGC
Source organism: Triticum urartu (assembly GCF_003073215.2). Classification (NCBI taxonomy): domain Eukaryota; kingdom Viridiplantae; phylum Streptophyta; class Magnoliopsida; order Poales; family Poaceae; genus Triticum; species Triticum urartu. The sequence continues at coordinate 406,081,884 of NC_053022.1, read as the reverse complement.
CATTATTCTACATTTTGCAAAGAGTAAATATAGATCAAATAATATTGGAAGAAATAGAGGATAATGAAGCTCATGTGCAGACTGACGATACATAATCAAATAGCAAGTAATTAAGTACATCGTTACAAGGCAAAAGGTACTGACAAGAGGAATGCAGACATCAACATATGCAGTGGCATTGGCTTTATTCAACATTTTGGTAAGAGTAAATGTAGATATGATAATTTGGAGAAAGTGGAGGGCAGGGTAGATAATATGCAGAGTAATGCTAGACAATCAACTATCTCGCGATGCATGTACAGTAATACCACCACCGTCCGTTATTAGTTGTCGCTCAAATGGATGTATCTAGCACTATTAAGTTCTAAATACATCCAATTGATCGACAATTAATTCGATACATAGGGAGTACATAACAACATGTACTTACATGAGCAATCCAAAACTTCATAACCATTGTGTTAATTATACATTTATCTAAGAGTAAATATAGATCTAATAATTTCAAGTAAAGGAAGGATAAAGAAGCGGACATTTATAGTGATGCTACATAATCAAACAACAATGAGTGTAAGTATGCTGACAAAGGGCAAGAGGTACTGGCAAGAGCAATGCTGAGCCCAATATTGTCGTGAGATCCTATGATCCTTTGAGCAAGGAGATTCATCTGAAATTAGTTTTCATACAAGAGAGAAGGTAAGGCACATGCAGAAATTTAGGAGTTCACATTTTGAATTGATATCATAGACAGTACCTGATGCTGGGCTGTCAACAGTTCTAATAGGGGTTTGGCCACTGGAGTAGGGGTAAAGTCTGTTACAGTTGGGCCTGTGTTTTCTGTGGCTGCTGATCTATCTGATTTAACAGGTATCACTACCTTTTCCAAATACCTAGTTTCTACTCCTTGAGGATATGCAATCACCCTCTTCCTTTTGGACATCCATTACGAAAGAACAACATTTGACTGGAAAAACATAGTATGACGACACATGGAATAGGTACAGAAAATGGATAGGCATGGCATATACTCATATATGATGCTTAAACTAAGCAGATGGTGTAACAAAGTGTAACGCCCCGAGACCGATGTGCCAGGTGTCGTCTAGTTATTCGCTGCTGTTTGCCTTGTCGTTGCTTGCATGTCATCCATTGCATATCATGTCATCACGTGCATTTCATTTGCATACATGTTTGTCTCATGCATATTCCGGCGCTCCGTTCTCCTCCGTTTTGCATTCCGGCGCTCCGTTCTCCTCCGGTGGCCATTTCTACCTTCTTCTCGTGTGTGGAGGTTCAACGTTTTCGGATTGGACCGAGACTTGCCAAGTGGCCTTGGTTTACTACTGGTAGACCGCCTGTCAAGTTTCGTACCATTTGGACTTCGTTTGATACTCCAACGGTTAACCGAGGGACCGAGAAGGCCTCGTGTGTGTTGCAGCCCAACACCCCTCCAAAGTGGCCCAAAACCCACCAAAACCCTCTCCATCATGTCGGTCGTTCGATCACGATCGTGTGGTCGCAAACCACACCTCATTTGGACTCTCCTAGCTCCCTCTATAAATAGACCGCTTCATTTCCGTTTTCGGATCTTTGCCCGAAACCCTAAAACTCCTCCCTCAGCGCCGCCGGACATGTCCACTCCGTCGCCGGACGCGTCCACCCCGCCGCCACCTCAGCCCCGCCGCCGCTCTCCTCCAACCCGCGGCCGCCACCACTCCCAGCCGGCACCTCCGCCGCCGCGGCCCGCCAAGCCCATCGCGGGCCCGTGGGGCCCAACCGCCGCTGCGCCGCACCTGTCGTCCCCGCCGCCATGCCCGAGGCGCCGCCTCCGCGCCGCAGTGCCTCGCCGCCGCCTCCGCGCCGCAGCGCCTCGCCGCCGCCTCCTCCACCGGCCATCGCCGCCGACCGCGCCGGACTTCGCTCGCCGCGCCCCGCCGCCACCAGCCATCGTCGAGCGCCGCCGCCTGCGCCATCTCCGGCCGCTGCCTCCGTCCTGCACCTCCCACCGGCCATCTCCGACCCGCGCCGCCACCTCGCCTCGCCGCGGAAGGATTTGGCCACCGCGCGCCGACCTCGCCGGCGTCGTCCTCCGTTCCGGTCAGATCCGATCGGGGAGTGGGATGAGATCCACCACTCCTCCGTCCCCGGGATTTCCACGTTTCATATGCCCATGTTCATCATACCGTAACTTTGCATCCGTAGCTCCGATTCATGCATATAGCATATTAAAATGTTCATCTCAGAGAGTACATCATGTCATTCCATTGCATCATTTTCATTTGAGTTCATCTTGATGCCCGAAATGCTGTTAGAAGAGGGCTACTTGAGATCATTGTCAGATCTGCTGCTCCATTTAGATATTTGTCATTTTTGCCATGATTATTGTGTGCATGATATGCCCATGAGCTCTACATGTGTTTTGTTAAGGGTTTTGTCATCTTTCCAGAGGTGCAACCCATGTATTTTTGTGATGTGTGTGGTGACTAGTGCAAGCTTGCGAAGTGAGGCACTTGGTAGTGCTGATTTCAGGGACTTAGCAATTCCACTAAGTCCTTGATCTGTTTATTTCATATGGCCATATGTTCATGTTGTTTTCGAGTGATCCGTGCCTCTTTTGAGGATGATCAGTAAGGATGTTTTGTTAATCTTGTAGTGCTCTGTCCATCCATGTCTTTGTTTGCAATTATGGAGCACCCTAGCTTGAGTCAATCGAGCTCTACTTTTGCTACTTTGTGAATCTGGGCAGATTGTCAACTTGTTTGCAATTTTGCCGATGATGTTGTAGTTGACCTGTGCATGCTATGCTATTGCTCTTGCCATGTCTAGCTTGCATTTTGTGTGTTCTTGATGGGTGTATTCTTAGATTGTCATGACTTGCTCCATAGTGACTGCATCGAGCTTGTAAACATGCCTACTTGATATCTGTTTTCAGCATGCTCCAGTTTTCACTAAGTCTGTGATCTGATTATGTTTTTGCCATGTTCACATGCTTGCAATTGTATTTTCTGATCCCTTTTGGCTCAAGGTCACTAAGGGACTTTTGTTAAGCTCTTTGAGTAGCTCCATGCCATGCTTTACTATGCCATGTTCAGGTCCTGTAGCATGTAGTTTTGTTGCTCCGAAGAGGGCTACCTGATCTGAAATTCCAGACAAGTGTTAATTTCACTAAGTCTGAGATCTGTTTACCATATGCATTTTTTCCATGCTTGTTCGAACCTGTTAATGGATGAATTGGCCGTAGCTCAGTGCTAGACTTTTTTTAAGAATCTTGAATGCATTCCTGCCATGTATTTTTATGCCATGTTTGGGTGCTGTAGCATGTTCATCTCATTGCATTTAGATGGCTACTTGCTGCAAATCGCAGAACGTGGTCATATTTGAATTGCTTGCAATTTCCAAACCGTAACTCCAATTCCGGTGATCTTTATATCGTTTTCAAGCGACTTCATCTCATCTTTCCAGTGGCACACTTGGTTTTCCAAGTTGAGGCCAGGTTCATGCATTCCCTTGCTAATCATGCATATGCATCGCATACCGCATCTCGCATATCATACCATGTTCTTGTGTTGGTTGTTTACTATGTTGTGTGCTTCTTTCCGGTGTTTGCTTCTTCGGGTTGGTTTCGGTAACGTCGCGTTGTGAGGACCCGTTTGTATGTGTTCCATTTGTCTTCTTCATGGACTCGTTCTTCTTCCTTGCGGGATTTCAGGCAAGATGATCATACCCTCGAAATCACTTATATCTTTTCTTGCTAGTTGCTCGCTCTTTTGCTATGCCTATGCTGCGATACCTACCACTTGCTTACCATGCCTCCCATATTGTTGAACCAAGCCTCTAACCCACCTTGTCCTAGCAAACCGTTGTTTGGCTATGTTACCGCTTTGCTCAGCCCCTCTTTTAGCGTTGTTAGTTGCAGGTGAAGATTGAAGTTTTGTTCCTTGTTGGAACATGGAGATCGTTCCTTGTTGGAACATTATTTTACTTGTTGGGATATCACATTATATCTTATTTAATTAATGCATCTATATACTTGGTAAAGGGTGGAAGGCTCGGCCTTATGCCTGGTGTTTTGTTCCACTCTTGCCGCCCTTGTTTCCGTCATATCGGTGTTATGTTCCCGGATTTTTGCGTTCCTTACGCGGTTGGGTAATAATGGGAACCCCTTGACAGTTCGCCTTAAGTAAAGCTCTTCCAGCAATGCCCGACATTGGTTTTACCATTTTCCACCTAGCCCTTTTCTTTTCCCTTGGCAGTCGCGCTCCTGAGGGTCATCATTATTTTACCCCCCGGGCCAGTGCTCCTCTGAGTGTTGGTCCAACCTGTCAGCTGCCGGTGACCACCAGGGGCAACTCTGTGCTGGCCTACCTGTACCTAAGACAATCTGAGTGTGCCTTGAGAAAGAGATATGTGCAGCTCCTATCGGGATTTGTCGGCACATTCGGGCGGTGTTGCTGGTTTAGTTTTACCCTGTCAGAATGTCTTGTTGTACCGGGATACCGAGTGTGATCGGAACGTCTCGGGAGGAGGTCTATTCCTCCGTTGACCGTGAGAGCTTGTCATGGGCTAAGTTGGGACACCCCTGCAGGGATTTGAACTTTCGAAAGCCGTGCCCGCGGTTATGGGCAGATGGGAATTTGTTAATGTCCGGTTGTAGATAACTTGAACCTTATCTTAATTAAAACGAGTCAACTGCGTGTGTTACCATGATGGTCTCTTTCCGGTGGAGTCCGGGAAGTGAACACGGTGCTGGAGTTATGCTTGACGTAGGTTGTTTTAGGATCACTTCTTGATCATACTTTTATTGACCGTGCTTTGCCTTCTCTTCTTGCTCTCATTTGCGTATGTTAGCCACCATATATGCTACTCGCTTGCTGCAGCTCCACCTCATACCTTTTACCTTACCCATAAGCCTAAATAGTCTTGATCGCGAGGGTGCGAGATTGTTGAGTCCCCGTGGCTCACAGATACTTCCAAAACCAGCTTGCAGGTGCCGATGATGCCATTCCAGGTGACGCAACCAAGCTCAGGAGGAGCTCGATGAAGATCTTGTCCTTTGTGTTGTTCCGTTCTAGTGGATCAGTAGTGGAGCCCAGTTGGGATCGATCGGGGACCTTTGTCGCATTTGGGGTTCTTCTTTTATTTTGGTTCCGTAGTCGGACCTTGAGTGTACTTGGATGATGTAATGCTTTATTCTTGTAATTGTGTGAAGTGGCGATTGTAAGCCAACTATGTATCTCTTTCCCTTATGTATTACATGGGTTGTGTGAAGATTACCTCACTTGCGACATTGCTTTCAATGCGGTTATGCCTCTAAGTCGTGCTTCGACACGTAGGAGATATAGCCGCATCGAGGGTGTTACACAAAGTAGAAGTAATGCAAGAGGTCAGATGCAAAATATGTGCGACCAATACAACCTTGCCAAGTTAGAGCATGCACCTTGATGGGTGAATAAGATAGGCCATCCTCCACCATGCCATGTTTGGTAGCCAGTGGATCGTTCCGCAATATTCCTCTCGTGCGCCCATTCTCATATTCATTTTGATAATGTTCAATACCTGACATGCATGAAAACATAAAAACAAGTGAGAATATCTTTGTAATGCAGAAGTGATTCTAATCCAATACTTCCTCCCTATAAACCCCTTTGTGCTATCTCTGCAATTCTTCTAAGAGGTGACATGCATGCTATAATTTGGTGTGTGCATTAATATAATGTGGCCTACTACTCAAAATATGAGAGCTCCAGAAGTGATGATACTTCGCAGATGACAGCTTCAACATATAGTAAAGAAGAACAAGTCGACCTGACCTGACAGATTCAAAATATACTAAGGGAGGATAACTCGATCTTACCAGTTGACTGCAAGAGAAGAGGATCATCTTAAAGAAGAGCAGAAGAGCAAGCAGATTGAAGATATTACAAGTCTTTCTATACAATGTCGGTTGGCCACCCATGATGAACCAGAGCACATAGAGAAATACTATTCCTTCCGGTCTCTCCATATGTGGCTCACATGCATTTCGAAACTAAAGTAGGAACATTTAGCTGACCAATTAAACATCTCTCAGTTTTACTAATATCAGCATAATATCAGATTTGAATTTGTACAACTAAGCTTGTTTAGCTCGATGGGTGGAGCAGTGCTATTACGACACGAACCACGTAGGCTGATCGTGGTCATCATAAAATGGGGAAACTGTAAGCATGATGAGTATAGTGTTGACCATGGCAGTGGGATGGCAGATCTGAAGCTGCAAACCGCACAAAGGGTAGTTAGAAACCGATATTTGCTTTGAAATAACAACTAAGATTTGGTATGAACAAGAAAGTACAGTCAACAAGTGACAAAGAAATGCAATTCTGCTGTCTCTCTATATGTCGCAACATGCATTTGGAAACTCAAGTGGGACCTTTAGCTAACCAATTAAATGTGTCTGTTAACTAATATCATTATCATATCACAATCATATTTGAACAACTAAGCTTTGGAATTTTGAGTGCTGTGTTGTTTAGCTTGAAGGGTGGAGTAATGCTAGTATGACAGAAAGCACCTACGCAGATCATAGTAGAGTAGATAAAAGGGGAAAACCCTAAGCATCAAGAGTAAAATCAGGAAAGTGGAACTAGCTGGACCAGTGGGTGGCGCACATGATTTTCGAAATGAATATAGGAACATTAGGTGACCAATTAAACGTTGTATGTTTTAGTAATATGAGCATTATATCAGATCCGTATTTCAACACGTAAGCTTTGGAATTATGAGTGGCATGTTGTTTCGTTTGATGTGTTGAGGTCTTGAGGAGCAGTGCTAGCACGACACGAAGCAGGGAAGCACCTACGATGATGGTAGTGAAGATAAAGGGGGGAAACCATAAGCTTTACGAGTATAGTGACCGTGACATGGTAGATCTGAAGGTGCAAACCGGACAAAGCTACTACACAACCAATGTTTGCATTCAACTAGCCACTACGATTTGGTACGGACAAGAAAAGTACAATAAACAATTTAAGATCTATTTTGCGGGTGAGATCAATAACTTAAGCACATATGGAAGAGTACCACCTCTCTTGCGACGCCGTGTAGGCCACTGCTGATACGTTGAGGGTGCTGCGGGTGCGATGGCCGTTGGTGGCGGAGAAGAAGACTTTAGATGGCAGACGGCCGGGTTGGGGGATAAATCATGTTGCCGTGGACGAGGAGGTCGTAGGACCAGCAACGGCAAAGTGGACGACGGCGCCGATGAAGCGAGATGACACGGTGAAAGGATCTTGGTCCGACATCGTGGATGAGAGACATCCATCTCTTGCAGTGGACGACGGGGTAGGGGTAGCGGCTCCAACAAGGGGGAGGATGGGGTGGCGGACGGAGGAGGCTGGCCGCAGTGGGGAGGTTGTCGTGGCGCCGACAGTGTATGAACGGGGAAATGGAGGGGGAGGGGGGATCTCAAACTTTGGCACGCGCTTGTCTGAAATGTGGGAACGTTACGAACTTATGCCCCGTTTAAAATTTCGGACATCATGTCGGTTGGGGATAGTATGGTAATCTCGAATCTCCCAAATATTTGTCGGTAACGATTTTCGGGCGAGGAGAGGGTGTTTTGCCGCCCATGGTTGGCTCCCATGGTGTATGAACGGGGCTCACAGGTAGGGCGGTTGTGTCATGTCTGAGCGAAGTTACACATCTGCCCCTATTTAAAATATTAGCCTACATCGATTTCGGACGAGGAGAGTTTGTTTTGCCGCCCATCGTGGATGAATGGGGAAATGGAGGGAGAGACACATGTCTTTCGGACGAGCTTGAATCAAATGTGTTTTGCCGCCCACGTTTGGCGCCCACCGTGTCTGAATGGGCTCAGAGGCCATCATGTCACGTCTGATTGAAGTTACTATTCTACCCCTATCGATAGTAGGGTAAATCCGGTTGATAAGGATGCCAAGTGTCAGGGGTAGACAGTAATTTCCATCTCGCAAACACTTGCTTCGGGCAGCCCACAAATGATAGTGGGTGTTTAGCCCCTTCGTTCAAAACTTGGGAGAATTAGGATTCACGTTTGCCCTGGGCCCTGGCAACTAAATCCAAATCCAATTTTTATTCGATTACGAATATCCACAAATAATTCTACATTTTGTTATTTATTTCTTCAAAACTACAACAAAGATTTGTTCCACCTTTATATATGATTATGATTTAGAAATGCCGTGATCTTCGAATTAGTAGGTTCGGTACACTTTGAGTCAAACAGTTATTTCATCCAATACAATATGCTCACACGAAAAACATTTCACCTTATGTCAATCATACAAGTACTGAGGATTACCTCGCCTAAAAAATTCGGATCATTACAACACATGGACAACATAGGGGGTCTTACAACATAATCCATTCAGAGACATGACACAACATGAAAGTAAATAATCTAATGACAATTTCAGCTGCTATCTAAAGAAGAACTGGGATTACCCTGGGCTTCACATAGCAGAAGCAGCAGGACCTCCTCCGTCTTCAAATGCAACATTCTAACTTCCTCCAATTCTTGGGTTGCTTGCATAATGCATGCAGCTAATTGCATAATTTCCAGCTTCAAGGTCGAGATTACCTCATTCATGGCAGCCACACCATCTCTTTCTGCCTCTAGTAGAGCCTCAAGAACTAAAATATATGTGCTCAGACTGCTCTCCGGCTGTGTTGCCTCTGAGCTGCTACCATCTAGTAACATGGATGGCGCACTGCTTCCACAAATAGATTCTGGGATTGTACATTGTGTCTTAGTGTGAACGGCATCCTGAAAGGTTTCCGCTGGACATAAGTAAGAGATAGTTATCGCATGATCCAGGTAGTAAGCTTACATGGTAAACGACATACAAATTATTGCCGAGCATGGCAAGCTATATTTAAATGGTTCGAAGCAGCATCAGCCGAAAAGAAATTAAAATGGTAAGATGAAACTAGGGACGTAAGTGGCAAATAAACGACATCCGCCAGTCCCATCTAGTTAGTTTTTGCTAGCTCCCTGGTTCATTTTCCTCAAAAAAAACTCTTTTGAACTATCATACCACTAGTGGACTTTAATCGGGATTAAACAGGACCCAGTTGACATCCCTAGTTGAAAGGGAGTGTACCACCGCTATATTTAAGTTGCCAAGGCATCTAAGCAGTTGAAATAATCTGAGAAAGCACTTAACAGTGTGGCCTCATATAAACTACGAAGACAGTCTTGTGATGAAGTTCAGAGGAAAAGTTAAGGAATCAAATGAACTAGGCATGCATTTCTTTACGATAGTACAACATACACTGCTGACATATTGGCCAACTCAGGTATAGCGTAACAAGTAACAAACAAGCATTCGAATCAAGCAATACAGCAAAGCAGACAACTGAACTATTTGTTATTCTATAGGATTACAGGTTGAGGGCACAAGCCAAGAAAGTAGCCCACACACATTACATTTCACATGTATTGAAACACACTGGCTTACCATATGTTGGTGTGAAGCCTCGCAGCTGTTGCAATGTTCTTTGAAGATATCGTCGACATCCTGTGGTTGCAAATCTACTTGTTGTAGTTTATTCTGCACCCTCTATTTAGGTAAAATTAATTTTAATCGCATGCACTGGTTCAAATTGATCATCAATGGTTCATCTAAACTAATGAAAGAAGGGTGTGTGCATACACGACAATATATCTGCTTCCCTCTATTTTTATGCTTGTTCGAGGTGCCAGCCCCAAAATAACAAATATTTTGCTTGATGGGGTTGGCAGCTCCATAATTAATAGAAGCATCAAATTAGTCATGCAACTTGGGAAGATCAAGAACACACAAAAAAGTAATGAACAGAGGCTCGTAGCAGTGATGTAATAGCTAGCATAAGAAAATGTAGGGTAAAATGAACAAAAACTAGCAGAACCACATGCTAGTTTGCTGATGTGTAATTAAGCATAGAGAACATGAAGCAGTCTGATGGAACCAACAGGTGGCATCAGAACAACACCATTATCATAAATATAGCATGCACGAAGTAAAATAGTAAGTAGTGATATCTAGGAAGTATAGTAATACTTAGGACAAAACTAAAGCATATTAACTATATGTGCACTGGTATGTAATTTAGCACATGTAACATGTTCACTGCTAGAAGTATGGCCCTACAGGTGCAAGCAGAATAATGCATCTCATGAAAAACTGAATGATGCCCTGAAGAAATTCAAAGGTGCGGTGCTTATGCTAAGAAAGTGAACATAGGCGCCGTCCGTTGGATAATAGTACCTGATTCTCGGTGGCGTATGGGTATCGTTGGCATACTTGATAGCTAAGGATCGTCGATGGTGCTCATGTTGCGGTTGACTTTGGGCCGGCTGTCGCTGAAGCGGCTCCGGTGCTACGGTTGCGGCGCCTGTCGACATACAAGAAAGCTCATCTGTGGTAAGTGAACAGTTGCACGATAAAGAGAAAAACCGAAGGAGTATGACAACCCACAAGTATAGGGGATCGCAACAGTTTACGAGGGTAGAGTATTCAACCCAAATTTATTGATTCGACACAAGGGGAGCCAAAGAATATTCTCAAGTATTAGCAGCTGAGTTGTCAATTCAACCTCACCTGGAGACTTAATATCTGCAGCAAAGTGTTTAGTAGCAAAGTAATATGATAGTAGTGGTAGCGGTAGCAAAAGGTAATGATAGCAACGGAAAAGTAAATAAGCGAAGAACAATATATGGAAAGCTCGTAGGCAATGGATCGGTGATAGAGAATTATGCCGGATGTGGTTCATCATGTAACAGTCATAACCTAGGGTGACATAGAACTAGCTCCAATTCCTCAATGTAATGTAGGCATGTATTCCGAATATAGTCATATGTGCTTATGGAAAAGAACTTGCATGACATCTTTTGTCCTACCCTGCCGTGGCAGCAGGGTCCTAATGGAAACTAAGGGATATTAAGGCCTCCTTTTAATAGAGTACCAGACCAAAGCATTAACACATAGTGAATACATGAACTCCTCAAACTACGGTCATCACCAGGAGTGGTCCCGATTATTGTCACTTCGGGGTTGCCGGATCATAACACATAGTAGGTGACTACAGACTTGCAAGATAGGATCAAGAACTCACATATATTCATGAAAACATAATAGGTTCAGATCTGAAATCATGGCACTCGGGCCCGAGTGACAAGCATTAAGCACAGCAAAGTCATAGCAACATCAATCTCAGAACATAGTGGATACTAGGGATCAAACCCTAAGAAAACTAACTCGATTACATGATAAATCTCATCCAACCCATCATCGTCCAGCAAGCCTACAATGGAATTACTCACGCACGACAGTGAGAATCATGAAATTGGTGATGGAGGATGGTTGATGATGACGACGGCGACGGATTCCCCTCTCCGAAGCCCCGAACGGACTCCAGATCAGCCCTCCCGAGAGGTTTAGGGCTTGGCGGCGGCTCCGTATCATAAAATGCGATGAATCCTTCTCTCTGATTTTTTTCTCCCCGAAAGCAAATATATAGAGTTGGAGCTGAGGTCGGAGGAGCTCCAGGGGGCCCACGAGCTAGGGGGCACTCCCAGGGGGGCAGACGCGCCCCCACCCTCGTGGCTAGGGTGTGGGCCCCCTGGTCTTCATCTTTTGCAAGGATTTTTTATTATTTCCAAATAGACATTCCGTGAAGTTTCAGGTCATTCAAAGAACTTTTGTGTCTACACATAAATAACACCATGGTAATTCTGCTGAACACAGCCTCAATCCGGGTTAGTTCCATTCAAATCATGCAAGTTAGAGTCCAAAACAAGGGCAAAAGTGTTTGGAAAAGTAGATACGACGGAGACGTATCAACTCCCCCAAGCTTAAACCTTTTCTTGTCCTCAAGCAATTCAGTTGATAAACAGAAAGTGATAAAGAAAAACTTTTACAAACTCTGTTTGCTCTTATTGTTGTAGATATGTAGATCCAGCATTCAAGTTTTCAGCAAAGATTATGAACTAACCATATTCACAATAACACATAGGTCTCATGTATACTCATATCAATGGCATAATCAACTAGTGAGCAATAATAATAAATCTCGGATGACAACACTTTCTCAAAACAATCATAATATGATATAACCAGATGGTATCTCGCTAGCCCTTTCTGAGACCGCAAAACATAAATGCAGAGCACCTTTAAAGATCAAGGACTGACTAGACATTGTAATTCATGGTAAAAGAGATCCATTCAAGTCATACTCAATGTAAACTAAAAGTAATGAATGCAAATGATAGCGGTGCTCTCCAACTGGTGCTTTTTAATAAGAGGATGATGACTCAACATAAAAGTAAATAGATAGGCCCTTCGCAGAGGGAAGCAGGGATTTGTAGAGGTGCCAGAGCTCGGTTTTAGAATAGAGATGAATAATACTATGAGCGGTATACTTTAATTGTCAACATAACAACCAAGAGATGGCGATATCTTCCATGCTACACACATTATAGGCGGTTCCCAAAAAGAATGGTAAAGTTTATACTCCCCCTCCACCAACAAGGATCAATCCATGGCTTGCTCGAAACAACGAGTGCCTCCAACTAACAAGAGTCCCAGGGGGAGTTTTGTTTGCAATTATTTTGATTTAGTTTGCATAAAGCATGGGACTGGGCATCCCAGTGACCAGCCATTTTCTCGTGAGTGAGGAGCGGAGTCCACTCCTCTTGAGAATAACCCACCTAACATGGAAGATACGGACAAACCTAGTTGATACATGAGCTATTCTAGCATACAAAGTAGGATATTTATTTGAAGGTTTAGAGTTTGGCACATACAAATTTACTTGGAATGGCAGGTAGATACCGTATATAGGTAGGTATGGTGGACTCATATGGAATAACTCTGGGGTTTATGGAATTGGATGCACAAGAAGTATTCCCGCTTAGGACAGGTGAAGGCTAGCAAAACACTGGGAAGCGACTAGCTAGAGAGCGACAACAGTCATGAACATGCATTAGAATTAATCGCAAGCATGAGTAGGATATAATGCACCATGAACTTAAATATCGTAGAGGCTATGTTGATTTTGTTTCAACTACATGCGTGAACGTGTGCCAAGTCAAGCCACTCGAATCGTTCAAAAGAGGATACCACCCTATCGTACCACATCACAACCATTTTAATAACATGTTGGCACGCAAGGTAAACCATTATAAGCTCTTAGCTAATTAAGCATGGCATAAGCAACTATAATCTCTAATTGTCATTGCAAACATGTTTATTCATAATAGGCTGAATGAGGAACGATGAACTAATCATATTTACAAAAACAAGAGAGGTCGAGTTCATACCAGCTTTTCTCATCTCAATCAGTCCATCATATATCGTCATAATTGCCTTTCACTTGCACGACTGAATGATGTGAATAATAATAATAGTGCACATGCATTGGACTAAGCTGGAATCTGCAAGCATTCAATAAACAGGAGAAGACAAGGCAATATGGGCTCTTTTGTTAGATCAACAATGATGCATATAAGAGCCACTTCAACAATTTAATTATGGTCTTCTCGTATCGACCCCCAAAGAAAAGAAAATAAATAAAACTATATACACGGGAAAGCTCCCAACAAGCAAAAAGAAGAACAGGAAATGTTTTTGGGTTTTCTTTTTAATTACTACTACAAGCATGGAAATTAAAACTAGCTAAAAGCTACAACTAATTTTTTTGTTTTTCTTAAGGTTTATTAAACAGACAAGAAGAAAGCATAAAAAGGAAATAAACTAGCATGGATAGTACAATGAAAAAGTATGAGCACCGACATCTAGCAATGAGTGTGTGAACATGAATATAATGTCGGTGAGAAATACGTACTCCCCCAAGCTTAGGCTTTTGGCCTAAGTTGGTCCATGGCCACGGTTGGCCTGGCGGATATCCATAGTAATAGTTGGGGTCGTACTGAGATGCAGCGGCTATCGCCTCCTGAGCTGTAGCGTGGCGATGAGCGGCCTCCGCCCTCCTCTCGTACTCATCTGCCTCCTCTCTGGTAATAAAATGTCTTCCTTTTGCCTGATAATCAAAGAAGGCAGGAGCAAGGAGAGTAATACGGACATCACGACATCTGTTAAAGATTAAGCGATACTGGAGAGGTGATTCATTCCTCTCGACAAACTAGTGGTGAACCATAGCATTAAAGTCTAGGTAAGCAGGAGGTAATTCAATATCATCATTACGTATAGTTACACCAAGAAAATCAGCTAAGCAAGTTGCATAAATTCCACCAAAGAAATCTCCATTAAATCTATTAAGATGCAACCTACGTGCAACAATGGCTCCCAAATTATAAGATTTATCTCCTAACACAACACTCCTAAGAATACTGAGGTCAGGGACACACATGTGACATGCCTCATCTTTACCATTAATGCATCTACCTATGAAGAGAGCAAAATAATGTATAACAGGAAAGTGAATGCTCCCTATGGTAGCTTGTGTTATATCTCTAGATTCCCCCACAGTTATACTAGCAAGAAAATCTCTAAATTCAGATTTGCGAGGTTCCCTGACACCACCCCATTGTGGAAGTTTGCAAGCAGTGGTAAAATCCTCTAAGTCATAGTGTATGAATTTTCATAAAGATCAAACAGCACAGTTTGAGAATTACGTGAAGATGAAAATTCAAACCTCCTCATAAAGGAACTAGTGAGATAGTGGTACTGACGGCATTTTTCTTCCTCGAAACTCACATGATCAGCGTTACGCAAATATGCATTAAATTCTTACTTAATCCCCGCTCGATCCATGAAGTCCTCTGAAGGCCATTCACAGGGCCGCACTAGAGCGCCCCTTGGTGTCTCATCATCATCATGACGCATTGCAAGCCTGGGCTCTTGTTTCCTTGAAGAGCCACCTTGGTACATTTTCCTAAACATATTTCTTCCTCTGGAAAATTTCTGAAATTTTTAGTAACTTCAAATAAAAGTGAGCCAAGATCAACAAAATGGATAGCAACAACTCCTACAAGTGCCTAGAGCCTATATCATGCATTAAAACTACTTGGGACCATATAAATTTGACATGCAAGCTCAAGAACAGGGTCACCTAGGCAGCACAAATTTGCAATGAATAAAGCACTAGAACAAAAACTAATTGGACCAATGGAGGAGTCACATACCAAGGAACAATCTCCCCAAGCAGTTTTTTGAGAGGTGCTTTGAGCAAGGAGATCGAAAATGGCAGCAAAATGAGCTTGGACTCGGGTTTGAACTAGATAATCATGTTTGTGGGAGGAAGGAGTGTGTGGGTGCAGGAATAAGTGGAGGGGGCCACCGTGGGCCCACGAGGCAGGGGGCGTGCCCAGGGGGTAGGGCGCGCCCTCCACCCTCGTGGCCAGGTGTATGCCCCCCGTGCTGTGTTCTCAGTGCCATATATTCTCAGATATTTCAGAAAAATCATATTTAAATTTCAGGGCATTTGGAGAAATTTTATTTTCGGGGTATTTTTATATTGCACGGATAAATCAGATAACATACGGAAAATACTTATTTTTATTTTATTTAATATAAATAACAGAAAGTAAAAGGAGGGTACAGAGAGTTGTGCCTTCTAGTTTCATCCATCTCATGCTCATCAAAAGGAATCCACTAACAAGGTTGATCAAGTCTTGTTAACGAACTCATTCCAAATAACTTGGAACCGGAAAAATTTTGAATAACACTATGTCACCTCAACGGGGATATGCACATCCCAAATAATAAGAATATCATATTTCTTTTTGACAGTAGGTAGAGGAAATTCAAAACCTCCAATAATAATCGATGTAATTTGTCCAATAGAGTTGATACTATGAACTTAAGGTTGTTTCCTCGGAAAGTGTACCGTATGCTCAATACCATTAACATGAAAAGTGACATTGCCTTTGTTGCAATCAATAACAGCCCCTGCAGTATTCAAAAAGGGTCTTCCAAGAATAATAGACATACTATCATCCTCGGGAATATCAAGAATAACAAAGTTCGTTAAAATAGTAACGTTTGCAACTACAACAGGCACATCCTCACAAATACCGACAGGTATAGAAGTTGATTTATCAGCCATTTGCAAAGATATTTCAGTAGGTGTCAACTTATTCAAATCAAGTCTACGATATAAAGAGACAGGCATAACACTAACACCGGCTCCAAGATCACATAAAGCTGTTTTAACATAGTTTCTTTTAATGGAGCATGGTATAGTGGGTACTCCTGGATCTCCAAGTTTCTTCGGTATTCCACCCTTAAAAGTATAATTAGCAAGCATGGTGGAAATTTCAGCTTCTGGTATCTTTCTTTTATTAGTAATAATTTCTTTCATGTACTTAGTATAGGGATTCATTCTAAGCATATCAGTTAATCGCATACGCAAAAAGATAGGTCTAATCATTTTAGCAAAGCGCTCAAAGTCCTCATCATCATTTTTCTTGGATGGTTTTGGAGGAAAAGGCATGGGTTTCTGAACACAAGGCTCTCTTTCCTTTCCATGTTTCCTAGCAACAAAGTCTTCCTTATCATAACGTTGATTCTTTGGTTGTGGGTTATCAAGATGTAACACCCATGATGCGGCTATATCTCCCACGTGCCAGAGCACGACTTAGAGGCATAAACGCATAGTAGGCATGTCGCAAGGGGGGTAATCTTTACACATCCCATGTACTGAATAATATAAAGATAAAGAGTTGGCTTACAATCGCCACTTCACACAATACATAAATATAGCATTACATCATCCAGAATACAATCAAGGTCTGACTACGAACCAAAATAAAGACAACCCCAAATGCGATAGATCCCCGATCGCCCCAACTGGGCTCCACTACTGATCGTCTGGAAAGGAAACATAGTAACGTCCTGAATCCTCGTCAAACTCCCACTTGAGTTCGGTCGCATCCCCTGGACTGGCATCATCGGCACCTGCATCTGGTTTTGAAAGTAATTTGTGAGTCACGAGGACTCATCAATCTCACACCCTCGCGATCAAGACTATTTAAGCTTATGGGTAGGAAAAGGGGGTAGTGTGGTGGAGCTGCAGCAAGCACTAGCATATATGGTGGCTAACTTACGCAAATGAGAGGGAGGAGAGAAGCAAAGCATGGTCAATAAACTATCATGATCAAGAAGTGATCCTGAAACTACTTACATTCAAGCATAACACGAGACCATGTTCCGCCAAAAAGAGACCATCACGGTTACACACGCTGTTGATTCATTTTAATTAAGTTAAGTGTCAGGTTTTCTACAACCGGATATTTACAAATTCCCATCTGCCCATAATCGCGGGCACGGCTTTCGAAAGTTCAAATCCCTACAGGGGTGTCCCAACTTAGCCCATCACAAGCTCTCACGGTCAACGAAGGATATTCCTTCTCCCAGGATGACTCGATCAGACTCGGAATCCCGGTTATAAGACATCTCGAAAATGGTAAAACAAGACCAGCAAAGCCACCCGGATGTGCCGACAAATCCTGATAGGAGCTGCACATATCTCGTTCTCAGGGCACACCGGATTGTCCGAACTTCCGGTAGGCCAACCCAGAGTTGCCCCTGGTGGCCACCGGCGGCTGACAGGCTGGACCAACACTCAGAGGAGTACTGGCCTGGGGATTTAAAATAAAGATGACCCTTGAGTCCACGGAACCCAAGGGAAAAATGCTTAGGTGGCAAATGGTAAAACCAAGGTTGGGCCTTGCTGGAGGAGTATTATTCAAGGCGAACTGTCAAGGGGTTCCCATTATAACCCAACCGTGTAAGGAACGCAAAATCAAGGAACATAACACTGGTATGACGGAAACTAGGGCGGCAAGAGTGGAACAAAACACTGGGCATAAGGCCGAGCCTTCCACCCTTTACCAAGCATATAGGTGCATTAAAGTAAACAAGATATAATAATGATATCCCAACAATAATCATGTTCCAACAAGGAACAAACTCCATCTTCACCCGCAACTAGCAATGCTATAAGAGGGGTTGAGCAAAGCGGTAACATAGCCAAACAACGGTTTGCTAGGACAAGGTGGGTTAAAGGTTTGACATGGCAATATGGGAGGCATGATATAGCAAGTGGTAGGTGTTGTGGCATAGCAATAGAGCGAGCAACTAGCAAGCAAAGATAGAAGTGATTTTGAGGGTATGGTCATCTTGCCTGCAAAGTTCTCCGAGTTGACGTAAGCTTGGTCCTCGTAAGCATACTCAATGGGTACCTCGATCACGTACTCGTCTCCCGACTCTACCCAAGGCAAGAACACAAGAAAAGGAAACAACAATCAACCACGCAATGCGCAAGCAACATGATGCAAAACATGGCATGATATGCGGGATGTGCTATGCAATGCATATGCGTGCTCTAGAAGGAAAAGATTGAACCAGGCCTCAACTTGGCAAACCAAGTGTGCCGCTGGAAAGATGGGATGATTCTGGTCGAAATCGATATAAAGATCGCAGGAATCGGAGACAAGGTTTGCAAACGGCAAGCAAAACAAGAATGGCACAAATCTGCGATTAACAGCACGATGCCATCTAGAATGCAACAAGAAACTAAGCTACTGCACTCCAACATAGCAACAAAGCACAATTGCAGTGATCTACTCAAGATGCTTGACAAAAGATGAACACTGAGCGATGGCTAAATCACACAAGAGCAGGTTCAAACAAGCATGGCAAAAGTGCAAAAGATAACAACATCACAGACTTAGTGAAAATACTAACATGTCAGGAATTAACATCAAGAATCAATGTTTAGAGCAAGATAACAACATGCTACAGGATTGGATCATAGCAATACAAGGCATGGAATGAATCTACTCAAAGCATATAACAGAAGTCCCTTACTGAGCATAAGCCAAAAGGGCACAGAAAACATGATGGCACCGATGTTAACATAGCAAGTTTCGTTAACAGATTTAGACTTAGCAGAAAACTGGACATGGCAAAAACAGAGTTACGAAGGCATGTTTGTGAGCTCGATGCACTCAACACAAGGCATTGCATGTCAAACTAAGAATACTACCAGCAAGAAGGCATGATCATGAAGCCAAGAAAAGCAAGAACAAGATCATAGCATGCATGGATCAACTACAACAACCTTGGCAAAATTGATTAACACGTAAACAATCTGCCAGGAACATTAGAGCCATATTGAGTCATGCTAGGAAACTCCATAAATGCAAACAGGGACATGGATGGATAGAGCACAACCATATGCCCAAATCATCCTTACTGAACATACTCAAAAGAGGCATGGATCTCTTTGTAGCAACATGAACACATGGCAATAAAATAACAGCAGGGAAATGACTTAGTGAAAATCTAAGTCCCTGAAATCAGCAATATCACAAGAGCTACTTTGCATGCTTGTGCTAGTCACCACATTGATCACAAAAATACATGGCATACACCCCTGTAAAGATGGAATGGCATATCCCAAAACACATGCAGGGCTCAAGTTCATATGCAGCACACAATAATCGTGGCAAAAATGACAAATGCTCATAAACTGATAAGAATCAGGAACTAACATTTTATAGCACTCTTGCATCAACAATTCGCGCATCAAGATGGACTCAAACAAGCATGGCACAATGGAACAAAATGAAGAGCACATCCAAATGAACATTTTGATATATGGCACGCACAAAACAGAGATACGGATGAGAAGTTATGATGCGATGAACAAAGCTTGCATGCCTGCAGGTCGACTCTAGAGGATCCCCGGGTACCGAGCTCGAATTCGCCCTATAGTGAGTCGTATTACAATTCACTGGCCGTCGTTTTACAACGTCGTGACTGGGAAAACCGGGTCCGGGCCGGATCTTACCGGATCCGGCAGGTTCCGGTCGCGGTCGAGGCAGGGAGGTGGAGCGCGGTGACGGGGAGCTCCGGCGGCACGGGCTGCACGGACGGCGAGCGGCGGAGCGCTGAAGCGGCGGCGGCCGGAGTGGGCAAGGAGGCGGCGGCGCGCGGCGGAGGAGCTCGCGGGCTCGGGGACCCGCCCCGGGCCTGGCGGGCCGGCGGCGCGGGGGCGGCGGATGCGCCACGTGTCAGCCCAGGAGCGGCCAGACGGTAACAGCGGACATGTCCGTCGGCGGGTGTCGGTGTCAAAACCGGCGGATCTCGGGTAGGGTTTCCCGAACTGTGCGTCTTGGCCGGATGGTAACAGGAGGCAAGGGACACGAAGTTTTACCCAGGTTCGGGCCCTCTCGATGGAGGTAAAACCCTACGTCCTGCTTGATTAATATTGATGATATGGGTAGTACAAGAGTAGATCTACCACAAGATCAGAGAGGCCAAACCCTAGAAGCTAGCCTATGGTATGATTGTTGATGTGTATGTTCCCCTATGGACTAAAACCCTCCGGTTTATATAGACACCGGAGAGGGTTAGGGTTACATAGAGTCAGTTACAATGGTAGGAGATCTGAACATCCGTATCGCCAAGCTTGCCTTCCACGCCAAGGAAAGTCCCTTCCGGACACGGGACGGAGTCTTCAATCATGTATCTTCATAGTCCAGGAATCCGGCTGAAGGTATAGTTCGGCTATCCGAACACCCCCTAATCCAGGACTCCCTCAGTAGCCCCTGAACCAGGCTTCAATGACGACGAGTCCGGCGCACAGATTGTCTTCGGCATTGCAAGGCGGGTTCCTCCTCCAAGTACTTCATAGAAGATTTTGAACACAAAGATAGTGTCCGGCTCTGCAAAATAAGTTTCCACATATTGGCATAGAGAGAATAATATTTACACAAATCTAATCTGCTGACGTACTCCGTAGTGTGACATCACACCATGGCCAAGCTTTTATTCGAACCGTTTTACTGTCCCATCTTAGCGCATTATGCGAGGCGGTTTCCTTGGCACGTCTTGTTAAATCAGAGATCGTGTCACCTTATTCCGGGATTCTCATCAATACGGGCGTGGGTAACCCAACAGCTTCTAGGACTCCTAGATCATAGGCAAGTCCAAACGGACACGGGGAGGACGCTCGATATCCACCCTCTTTATAAAGGGACGAGGCCTTTTATTTTTCCCTCCCGTGCTCAATCGAATCCTTCCCCCACCTCAAGCTCAAACGCCCAAGGTTCAGGTCAGGTGCTCCGAACCTTCAGTCATGTCCGGATCTAGCCTTCAAGTCCGATGGGTGACAGAAGAAGACGTCAAAAAGTTGAGGGAGGCCAGATATCTGACCGCTGAGATTCTGCATCGGCTGCCTCCCCAGGGGCAGGCCGTCCCCTCCCCCGAACCCAACGAGAGCGTCGTGTTCGTCTCCCACTTCCTCCGAGGTCTAGGCCTTGCATTGGATCCTTTTGTCAGGGGCTTGATGTTTTACTACGGGCTAGATTTCCATGATCTAGCTCCGGACTCCTTTCTTCATATCATGACATTTATTGTTGTGTGCGAGGCCTTCCTCCGGGTTACCCCTCACTTTGGCCTATGGCTCAAGACCTTTAAAGTAAAACCGAAGATGATCGAGGGGCAACATGCGGAGTGTGGAGGTGCCTCAATACACAAGATGACGAGAGCTGCATGGCCCAAAGGTTCCATTCCAGAGGTGTCTGAATTGTGGCAACAAGAGTGGTTCAACATCACAGCTCCTATAAGTGCCAAGTGGGAAGCCGACCCTGTCTTTCGCCCGGGCCCTCCACCACAACTGATGTCATGGATTAGCAGAGGATTGAGCTGGGGTCCGGCCAAGGACGTGCCTATACTGCAAAGCCGCATTCAAGATCTCTTTAATGGAGATTTCAGTTTGGTTGCGGTAGCACAAGTTATGCTGGTTCGCCAGGTCCAGCCTTGCAAACGCCGGCCTCTTCGCTTGTGGGATTTTAATCCCGAGGGACCGCACACCATTCAAAATTTCCTCTGCCTGACGCACGAGGAGATGTACAAGTCGTTCTTCGGACCTCAAGTGGAGTGTCCGGAAATCACCGAGGACGCGGGCCTGAGTAGCAACCGCGCCGCCGAACAGGTAAGGCATCTTCCGACCGAGCGTACTACCTCTCCTTTGATGCGAAGTTATTTCTGAGAGTCCGCCTTTTGACCAGGACTGGCGACCGAAGGCGAAGTTGATTCGGTGCTCGGCCCCCCTCCCTGAGGGTTTGGAAAATCCGATACTGGAAAAGATGCTCCAGGCCGCACCTTGCCCGGAGCCCTTGAAGGAAAATGCGGGCGGTCGCGGGCCCCAAACGATGGCCGCTCTAGCCGAATTAGCGAGCGTCTCCGTGAAGGAAGTCGACTAGAAGAGGAAAAGGATTGCGTCCGGGGATTCGGAAGCCAAAGCTTCCAAACGGGAGAATAAGTCTCCCACAGAGGGTCCTACCCCGGGGGGTGCGGTTGCCGCACAGAGTCCGCGGGGGGATCAATTCTCCCACGAGTCGTAAGTGACCCAAAATACTTTAATAGTACAGATATGTCGTCTTTTCTTCTGAGAAGATAACCACTGCATGTATCTTTGCAGTTCGGGCCTTAGCCCCTCTCAAATGAGCTCGTCTTCGGGCGAAACGTCTCCTCCGGACTCCTCCGCTCCAGAAGTGGGCGACCCTGAAGTGTCGTCGCGGAGGGCCTCTCCGAGTCCGGCGAGGCCAGAAGATAATCCCGTCAACCCCCGAAGTTCCCAGTGTCCGGCTCCCGAAGAGAGCAGACAAACGAGTCTAGCACCGTCTAGTGTGCGGTCGGATGTTCTGAGGGAGTTGGTGGGGCGAGCGGCCATCTCAGATCAACACCATGTGCTGATGAATACGGTGATGGAGAGAATCTCGAACGCCGAAAGCGGATTGCATAAAGGTTTGATGAGTCTATTGACAGGCTTTGAGGTACGCAAAATAGTGTATGATAGTCCTGCACATAATAGGTGTGCCCTGTGTAGATAGTAGCGCCTGAGACTCTGGTCGTCGTCGGAAACGACGGCGAATAGAGGATCATATTCCCAGGTAATAACCATACTGCCTTTATCTGTAGGTGATGGAAGCTCCGGTGGCTAGCCGGGCTCGCGAGTTTGCCCATTTAGAACGGCAGTTGGATGCGGCCGATGCTGACATCAAGCTTGTTAATAAAAGGCTTGACGAGGCGCAGGGTAGGTGTTATTATCTGGTAAACGCCGCATAGTAAGAGCAGCATGAAGCCAGTATATTTAACATGTTATTACTGCAGATGGAGCTGCCACTATTGAAGCCTTGGGGGCGGAACTTGCCCGAGCCAAGGAACAAGCGAGATTGGGTAATGTGGCTGCTTTGAAGGCGGCCGAAGAGTTGCGAGCCGAGAAGGCCGCGCATGGCGAGAGCCGGGATAAGATGGCTAATATGGCCGTAGAATTAAAAGCCGCCGTCGACCGTTGTCGGGCTCTTGAAAAGGAAAACCGGGCGAAGGCATCAGACCTTGATAAGGCTGCTACAACGGGAAAAGACCTCCGTTCTGCTACGAGGGCAAAGAAGGAGGAGCTGCGGGAAGCCAGGGATATTGTAGCCGGGAAATCCTTTATGCTGCAGAGGAAGTTCGGAGATCCATGGTATGCCCCCCTGGATCGGCTGTGGAGTTCGGAGGATGTGTATATGGATTTGGCGGTGAGCGCTGCCGATGCAGCCAAATACTTCCAGGGTCAGACGGACTGTGAAGTAGACCAGCTGTTTTGGAAATAGTTCCTTTCTCCCGAGCGTCCGCTTTCATTGACGGACAAATTAGCCGAATGAGCCGAACTAAATAGGTTGTCTGGACTCTCCATGAGGTCTGTTGTGGATCAGCTATGGCCGGGAAGGTCGAAACCGAGCAGCTATTTCAGCTTGGTGCAGCAGTTCCTTGACGTGGTGCCGCGCATAAATGCGATTAAGAGGTCGGCGTGCATAGAAGGCGCACGAATGGCCTTTTCCCGTGCTAAAGCATACTGGGCAGAGATGGATGCTACCACTGTTGCAGCGCAGGATTCGGCCATAGGTCAAAGGGCTGCTGAGCACTACTTTGAGGAAGTTCTTGAGGGTGCTCGTTTGATAGAGACCCAGTGCTCAAAAAATATTATGTTTGAGTGACATGTAATCTCATTGTAAGCAGAATGCTTTTATAAATTTCCATAAGGCTACTTTTAAACTTTTGCCTGAAAGTAATGTGATGCCTCCTGGGCGGCCGTTTATGTATACATGTGTATAACCTGAAAGATTGCAGTCGTCGGCTTCAACCCCCATGCATATAATGCGGAGGTGTTCGCAAAAACACGCGTTCACACTTAACCCAACGTCTTGGTCCTATTAAGGAGGTGATAGCGGAGCGAGCGAGGCAACCGGACTATAATGCTTTAACACTTTCACTTAGCCATAGGAGTTTGACAGTGGGGCTACTAGATAGCCCCTGGTGGCTCCGCACTCTCCGATCCCGGGATGCGTATATGCCTGGCCGGAAAGCGGCCCTTCGTTAAGGCGGAGGAATTCTAACATTCCCATAGGTCATCGAGTGGTTGACCAGTCTCGCGCTAGATCATGACAGTCAGTTTTCGGCTTTCTCTACTGAGGTGCTTGTACGGATGAACCGGGGCACAATCGCATTACTTCTCCTGGTGCTACCTTAGCCGGTAAAGCGGAATGTAAGGCACCAAAACACAGGAGCCAGGCAAACCCAACATTTGACCAAAGACAATGATTCGGAGCTGATGCATATAGGGCCAAACTCGCGACGCCGAACACTCCCTAAGGTATTCGGTCTTTGTGGTATAAACCGGGCCTAAATAATGGCCTTCATAAGAAGCCCCTTATGTCCAGGTACATGCATTGGTCTGGCGTCGCCACATGCCAAGACGTCAGCATCCTTCTCAACGGTGGATATGTATCAACAAGAGACAATAAAAAAGGTTTACGCAGGGTCTTAATCTAAAAAGAATCCTTGGAGCGGGTCCCTGCTGCACGTCTGCGCCTGTGTCTCCGTTGTGCCGTATCCTGGACGGATGTGGCACGATGATCGTCTGTAAAAGAGAGGAATTTATGTGAAAAAGGTTGTCGTGCAAAAAGATAATTGAAGAAACTATGCATAATTCAAGATGAGGAGGAATGGCCACATGTCTGCGCGCGTTGAGCCCCTTGTAAATAGGGGTGTGACCATTTATTCAGTATAAGTAGCGGCGCTGGACTCGATTAGTTGTGTCTGAGGTCTTGATGACCTATGGGGCGCTTTGGCTAGTCCGGGCGCCTTTAGTGTGTGGCTGCCAAGGCAGCCTCACTCTCTTCAGCGCGCAGAGATCGCTTGATATTTCCGTGCACCGAAATGATGCCGCGTGGATCGGGCATCTTCAGTGTGAGGGAGGCGTAGTGTGGTATTGCATTAAAGCGAGCAAAAGCTTTGCGCCCGAGCAGTGCTTGATAGCCACTTTGAAATGGAGCGATGTGGAAGGTTAAATGCTCGCTACGGAAGTTATCGGGGGAGCCGAATATAACTTGTAGTAGGAGGGAGCCCGTACAACGAGCCCCTGGGCCTGGCGTTACTCCTTTAAAGGTAGTATTGCTATGGCGAATTTGTGTTGGGTCTAACCCCATCCTGCGGATTGTATCCTGGTATATTAGCTTTAGGCTGCTGCCGTCGTCCATCAAGACTCATGTGAAGTGATATCCGCCAATTACTGGGTCGAATACCAAGGCAGCCCATCCTACGTGTCGGATACTTGCTGAGTAATCACGATGGTCGAAAGTGATCGGTTGAGATGACCATTGGCAGGACTTCGAGGTGACAGGCACTTGGGTATATTTTCCTGGGGCTGCCGCATTGTTTTTTCCCGTGATCATGTGTATTACGTTTATGAAAGAAATATGCCCTAGAGGCAATAATAAAGTTATTATTTATTTCCTTATAATCATGATAAATGTTTATTATTCATGCTAGAATTGTATTAACCGGAAACATAATACATGTGTGAATACATAGACAAACAAAGTGTCACTAGTATGCCTCTACTTGACTAGCTCGTTAATCAAAGATGGTTATGTTTCCTAACCATGAACAATGAGTTGTTATTTGATTAACGAGGTCACATCATTAGTTGAATGATCTGATTGACATGACCCATTCCATTAGCTTAGCACACGATCGTTTAGTATGTTGCTATTGCTTTCTTCATGACTTATACATGTTCCTATGACTATGAGATTATGCAACTCCCGTTTGCCGGAGGAACACTTTGGGTGCTACCAAACGTCACAACGTAACTGGGTGATTATAAAGGAGCATTACAGGTGTCTCCAATGGTAGATGTTGGGTTGGCGTATTTCGAGATTAGGATTTGTCACTCCGATTGTCGGAGAGGTATCTCTGGGCCCTCTCGGTAATTCACATAAGCCTTGCAAGCATTGCAACTAATGAGTTAGTTGGAGTGATGTATTACGGAACGAGTAAAGAGACTTGCCGGTAACGAGATTGAACTAGGTATTGGATACCGATGATCGAATCTTGGGCAAGTAACATACCGATGACAAAGGGAACAACGTATGTTGTTATGCGGTCTGACCGATAAAGATCTTCGTAGAATATGTAGGAGCCAATATGGGCATCCAGGTCCCGCTATTGGTTATTGACCGGAGACATGTCTCGTCATGTCTACATTGTTCTCGAACCCGTAGGGTCCGCACGCTTAAGTTACGATGACAGTTATATTATGAGTTTATGCTTTTGATGTACCGAAGGTTGTTCGGAGTCCCGGATGTGATCACGGACATGACGAGGAGTCTCGAAATGGTCGAGACGTAAAGATTGATATATTGGAAGCCTATGTTTGGACATCGGAAGTGTTCCGGGTGAAATCGGATTTTACCGGAGTACCGGGAGGTTACCGGAACCCCCCGGGAGCCATATGGGCCTTCATGGGCCTTAGTGGAAAGGAGAAAGGGGCAGCCCAAGGTGGCTGCGCCCTCCCCCCTTCCCTAGTCCTATTAGGACTAGGAGAAGGTGGCCGGCCCCCCTCTCTCCCTTCCCCTCCGAGGAATCCTAGTTGGACTAGGATTGGGGGGAGGAATCCTACTCCCAGAGGGAGTAGGACTCTCCTGCGCCCCTTGGCCGGCGCCCCCCTCCCCCCTGGCTCCTTTATATACGGAGGCAGGGGGCACCTCTAGACACACAAGTTGATCCACGTGATCTATTCCTTAGCCGTGTGCGGTGCCCCTGCCACCATATACCTCGATAATACTGTAGCGGAGTTTAGGCGAAGCCCTGCTGCTGTAGTACATCAAGATCGTCACCACGCCGTCGTGCTGACGGAACTCTTCCCCGACACTTTGCTGGATCGGAGTCCGGGGATCGTCATCGAGCTGAACGTGTGCTCGAACTCGGAGGTGCCGTAGTTTCGGTGCTTGATCGGTTGGATCGTGAAGACGTACGACTACTTCCTCTACGTTGTGTCATCGCTTCCGCAGTCGGTCTGCGTTGGGTACGTAGACAACACTCTCCCCTCTCGTTGCTATGCATCACATGATCTTGTGTGCGTAGGAAATTTTGAAATTACTACGAAACCCAACAGTGGCACAGAGCATAGGTTATTTATGTTGATGTTATATGCACGAGTAGAACACAAGTGAGTTGTGGGCGATATAAGTCATACTGCCTACCAGCATGTCATACTTTGGTTCGGCGGTATTGTTGGACGAGACGACCCGGACCAACCTTACGCGTACGCTTACGCGAGACCGGTTCCCGACGTGCTTTGCACATAGTGGCTTGCGGGCGACAGTCTCTCCAACTTTAGTTGAACCGAGTATGGCTACGCCCGGTCCTTGCGAAGGTTAAAACGGAGTCTATTTGACAAACTATCATTGTGGTTTTGATGCGTAGGTGAGATTGGTTCTTGCTTAAGCCCGTAGCAGCCACGTAAAACTTGCAACAACAAAGTAGAGGACGTCTAACTTGTTTTTGCAGGGCATGTTGTGATGTGATATGGTCAAGGCATGATGCTGAATTTTATTGTATGAGATGATCATGTTTTGTAACCGAGTTATCGGCAACTGGCAGGAGCCATATGGTTGTCGTTTTATTGTATGCAATGCAATCGCAATGTAATGCTTTACTTTTATCACTAAGCAGTAGCGATAGTCGTGGAAGCATAAGATTGGCGAGACGACAACGATGCTACGATGGAGATCAAGGTGTCGCGCCGGTGACGATGGTGATCATGATGGTGCTTCGGAGATGGAGATCACAGGCACAAGATGATGATGGCCATATCATATCACTTATATTGATTGCATGGTGATGTTTATCTTTTATGCATCTTATCTTGCTTTGATTGACGGTAGCATTATAAGATGATCTCTCACTAAATTATCAAGAAGTGTTCTCCCTGAGTATGCACCGTTGCGAAAGTTCTTCGTGCTGAGACACCACGTGATGATCGGGTGTGATAGGCTCTACGTTCAAATACAACGGGTGCAAAACAGTTGCGCACGCAGAATACTCAGGTTATACTTGACGAGCCAAGCATATATAGATATGGCCTCGGAACACGGAGACCGAAAGGTCGAGCGTGAATCATATAGTAGATATGATCAACATAATGATGTTCACCGATGAAACTACTCCATCTCACGTGATGATCAGATATGGTTTAGTTGATTTGGATCACGTGATCACTTAGAGGATTAGAGGGATGTCTATCTAAGTGGGAGTTCTTAAGTAATATGATTAATTGAACTTAAATTTATCATGAACTTAGTACCTGATAGTATCTTGCTTGTTTATGTTGATTGTAGATAGATGGCTCGTGCTGTTGTTCCGTTGAATTTTAATGCGTTCATTGAGAAAGCAAAGTTGAAAGATGATGGTAGCAATTACACGGACTGGGTCCGTAACTTGAGGATTATCCTCATTGCTGCACAGAAGAATTACGTCCTGGAAGCACCGTTGGGTGCCAGGCCTGCTGCTGGAGCAACGCCAGATGTTATGAACGTCTGGCAGAGCAAAGCTGATGACTACTCGATAGTTCAGTGTGCCATGCTTTACGGCTTAGAATCGGGACTTCAACGACGTTTTGAACGTCATGGAGCATATGAGATGTTCCAGGAGTTGAAGTTAATATTTCAAGCTAATGCCCGGATTTAGAGATATGAAGTCTCCAATAAATTCTATAGCTGCAAGATGGAGGAGAACAGTTCTGTCAGTGAGGATATACTCAAAATGTCTGGGTATAATAATCACTTGATTCAATTGGGAGTTAATCTTCCAGATGATTGCATCATTGACAGAATTCTCCAATCACTGCCACCAAGCTACAAGAGCTTCGTGATGAACTATAATATGCAAGGAATGAACAAGACTATTCCCGAGCTCTTCG
Organism: Triticum urartu; assembly: GCF_003073215.2. Lineage (NCBI taxonomy): Eukaryota > Viridiplantae > Streptophyta > Magnoliopsida > Poales > Poaceae > Triticum > Triticum urartu. The sequence continues at coordinate 406,052,601 of NC_053022.1, read as the reverse complement.
CGATGCTGAAAGCTGCGGAGGTAGAAATCAAGAAAGAGCATCAAGTGTTGATGGTCAACAAGACCACTAGTTTCAAGAAAAAGGGCAAAGGGAAGAAGAAGGGGAACTTCAAGAAGAACGGCAAACAAGTTGCTGCTCAAGAGAAGAAACCCAAGTCTGGACCTAAGCCTGAAACTGAGTGCTTCTACTGCAAGCAGACTGGTCACTGGAAGCGGAACTGCCCCAAGTATTTGGCGGATAAGAAGGATGGCAAAGTGAACAAAGGTATATGTGATATACATGTTATTGATGTGTACCTTACTAATGCTCGCAGTAGCACCTGGGTATTTGATACTGGTTCTGTTGCTAATATTTGCAACTCAAAACAGGGGCTACGGATTAAGCGAAGATTGGCTAAGGACGAGGTGACGATGCGCGTGGGAAACGGTTCCAAAGTCGATGTGATCGCGGTCGGCACGCTACCTCTACATCTACCTTCGGGATTAATATTAGACCTAAATAATTGTTATTTGGTGCCAGCGTTGAGCATGAACATTATATCTGGATCTTGTTTAATGCGAGACGGTTATTCACTTAAATCAGAGAATAATGGTTGTTCTATTTATATGAGTAATATCTTTTATGGTCATGCACCCTTGAACAGTGGTCTATTCTTATTGAATCTCGATAGTAGTAATACACATATTCATAATGTTGAAGCCAAAAGATGCGGAGTTGATAATGAAAGTGCAACTTATTTGTGGCACTGTCGTTTAGGTCATATCGGTGTAAAGCACATGAAGAAACTCCATACTGATGGACCTTTGGAACCACTTGATTATGAATCACTTGGTACTTGCGAACCGTGCCTCATGGGCAAGATGACTAAAACACCGTTCTCCGGTACTATGGAGAGAGCAACAGATTTGTTGGAAATCATACATACCGATGTATTTGGTCCGATGAATATTGAGGCTCGTGGCGGATATCGTTATTTTCTCACCTTCACAGATGATTTGAGCAGATATGGATATATCTACTTAATGAAACATAAGTCTAAAACATTTGAAAAGTTCAAAGAATTTCAGAGTGAAGTTGAAAATCATCATAACAAGAAAATAAAGTTTCTACGATCTGATCGTGGAGGAGAATATTTGAGTCACGAGTTTGGTGTACATTTGAAAAACTGTGGAATAGTTTCGCAACTCACGCCACCCGGAACACCACAGCGTAATGGTGTCCGAACGTCGTAATCGTACTTTACTAGATATGGTGCGATCTATGATGTCTCTTACTGATTTACCGCTATCATTTTGGGGATATGCTCTAGAGACGGCCGCATTCACGTTAAATAGGGCACCATCAAAATCCGTTGAGACGACGCCTTATGAACTGTGGTTTGGCAAGAAACCAAAGTTGTCGTTTCTTAAAGTTTGGGGCTGCGATGCTTATGTGAAAAAGCTTCAACCTGATAAGCTCGAACCCAAATCAGAGAAATGTGTCTTCATAGGATATCCAAACGAAACTATTGGATACACCTTCTATCACAGATCCGAAGGCAAGACTTTTGTTGCTAAATTCGGAAACTTTCTTGAGGAGTTTCTCTCGAAAGAAGTGAGTGGGAGGAAAGTAGAACTTGACGAGGTAACTGTACCTGCTCCCTTATTGGAAAGTAGTACATCACAGAAAACTGTTTCTGCGACACTTACACCAATAAGTGAGGAAGTTAATGATAATGATCATGAAACTTCAGAATAAGATACTACTGAACCTCGTAGATCAACCAGACTAAGATCCGCACCAGAGTGGTACGGTAATCCTGTTCTGGAAGTCATGCTACTAGATCATGATGAACCTACGAACTATGAAGAAGCGATGGTGAGCCCAGATTCCGCAAAGTGGCTTGAAGCCATGAAATCTGAGATGGGATCCATGTATGAGAACAAAGTATGGACTTTGGTTGACTTGCCCAATGATCGGCAAGCAATTGAGAATAAATGGATCTTTAAGAAGAAGACTGACGCTGATGGTAATGTTACTGTCTACAAAGCTCGACTTGTCGCAAAAGGTTTTCGACAAGTTCAAGGGATTGACTACGATGAGACCTTCTCACCCATAGCGATGCTTAAGTCCGTCCGAATCATGTTAGCGATTGCCGCATTTTATGATTATGAAATTTGGCAGATGGATGTCAAAACTGCATTCCTGAATGGATTTCTGGAAGAAGAGTTGTATATGATGCAACCGGAAGGTTTTGTCGATCCAAAGGGAGCTAACAAAGTGTGCAAGCTCCAGCGATCCATTTATGGACTGGTGCAAGCCTCTCGGAGTTGGAATAAATGCTTTGATAGTGTGATCAAAGCATTTGGTTTTATACAGACTTTCGGAGAAGCCTATATTTACAAGAAAGTGAGTGGGAGCTCTGTAGCATTTCTGATATTATATGTGGATGACATATTACTAATTGGAAATGATATAGACTTTCTGGATAGCATAAAGGGATACTTGAATAAAAGTTTTTAAATGAAAGACCTCGGTGAAGCTGCTTACATATTAGGCATTAAGATCTATAGAGATAGATCAAGACGCTTAATTGGACTTTCACAAAGCACATACCTTGACAAAATTTTGAAGAAGTTCAAAATGGATCAAGCAAAGAAAGGGTTCTTGCCTGTGTTACAAGGTGTGAAATTGAGTAAGACTCAATGCCTGACCACTGCAGAAGGTAGAGAGAATATGAAAGATGTTCCCTATGCATCAGCCATAGGATCTATCATGTATGCAATGCTGTGTACCAGACCTAATGTGTGCCTTGCTATAAGTTTAGCAGGGAGGTACCAAAGTAATCCAGGAATGGATCACTGGACAGCGGTCAAAGAACATCCTGAAATACCTGAAAAGGACTAAGGATATGTTTCTCGTATATGGAGGTGATAAAGAGCTCACCGTAAAAGGTTACGTTGATGCAAGCTTTGACACTGATCCGGACGATTCTAAATCGCAAACCGGATACGTGTTTACATTAAACGGTGGAGCTGTCAGTTGGTGCAGTTCTAAACAAAGCGTCGTAGCGGGATCTACATGTGAAGCGGAGTACATAGCTGCTTCGGAAGCAGCGAACGAAGGAGTCTGGATGAAGGAGTTCATATCCGATCTAGGTGTCATACCTAATGCATCGGGTCCAATGAAAATCTTTTGTGATAATACTGGTGCAATTGCCTTGGCAAAGGAATCCAGATTTCACAAAAGGACCAAACACATCAAGAGACGCTTCAACTCCATCCGGGATCTAGTCCAGGTGGGAGACATAGAGATTTGCAAGATACATACGGATCTGAATGTTGCAGACCCGTTAACTAAGCATCTTCCACGAGCAAAACATGATCAGCACCAAAGCTCCATGGGTGTTAGAATCATTACAGTGTAATCTAGATTATTGACTCTAGTGCAAGTGGGAGACTGAAGGAAATATGCCCTAGAGGCAATAATAAAGTTATTATTTATTTCCTTATAATCATGATAAATGTTTATTATTCATGCTAGAATTGTATTAACCGGAAACATAATACATGTGTGAATACATAGACAAACAAAGTGTCACTAGTATGCCTCTACTTGACTAGCTCGTTAATCAAAGATGGTTATGTTTCCTAACCATGAACAATGAGTTGTTATTTGATTAACGAGGTCACATCATTAGTTGAATGATCTGATTGACATGACCCATTCCATTAGCTTAGCACACGATCGTTTAGTATGTTGCTATTGCTTTCTTCATGACTTATACATGTTCCTATGACTATGAGATTATGCAACTCCCGTTTGCCGGAGGAACACTTTGGGTGCTACCAAACGTCACAACGTAACTGGGTGATTATAAAGGAGCATTACAGGTGTCTCCAATGGTAGATGTTGGGTTGGCGTATTTCGAGATTAGGATTTGTCACTCCAATTGTCGGAGAGGTATCTCTGGGCCATCTCGGTAATGCACATCACATAAGCCTTGCAAGCACTGCAACAAATATGTTAGTTGTGAGATGATGTATTACGGAACGAGTAAAGAGACTTGCCGGTAACGAGATTGAACTAGGTATTGGATACCGACGATCGAATCTTGGGCAAGTAACATACCGATGACAAAGGGAACAACGTATGTTGTTATGCGGTCTGACCGATAAAGATCTTCGTAGAATATGTAGGAGCCAATATGGGCATCCAGGTCCCGCTATTGGTTATTGACCGGAGACATGTCTCGGTCATGTCTACATTGTTCTCGAACCCGTAGGGTCCGCACGCTTAAGGTTACGATGACAGTTATATTATGAGTTTATGCATTTTGATGTACCGAAGGTTGTTCGGAGTCCCAGATGGTGATCACGGACATGACGAGGAGTCTCGAAATGGTCGAGACGTAAAGATTGATATATTGGAAGCCTATGTTTGGACATCGGAAGTGTACCGGGTGAAATCGGGATTTTACCGGAGTACCGGGAGGGTTACCGGAACCCCCGGGAGCCATATGGGCCTTCATGGGCCTTAGTGGAAAGGAGAAAGGGGCAGCCCAAGCTGGCTGCGCCACTTCCCCCTCCCCTAGTCCTATTAGGACTAGGAGAAGGTGGCCGGCCCCCCTCTCTCCCTTCCCCTCCGAGGAATCCTAGTTGGACTAGGATTGGGGGGAGGAATCCTACTCCCAGAGGGAGTAGGACTCTCCTGCGCCTCCCCTCCTTGGCCGGCCAGCCCTCCCCCTTGGCTCCTTTATATACAGAGGAAGGGGGCACCTCTAGACACACAAGTTGATCCATGTGATCTATTCCTTAGCCGTGTGCGGTGCCCCCTGCCACCATATACCTCGATAATACTGTAGCGGAGTTTAGGCGAAGCCCTGCTGCTGTAGAACATCAAGATCGTCACCACGCCGTCGTGCTGACAGAACTCTTCCCCGACACTTTGCTGGATCGGAGTCCGGGGATCGTCATCGAGCTGAACGTGTGCTCGAACTCGGAGGTGCCGTAGTTTCGGTGCTTGATCGGTTGGATCGTGAAGACGTACGACTACTTCCTCTACGTTGTGTGATCGCTTCCACAGTCGGTCTGCGTTGGTACGTAGATAACACTCTCCCCTCTCGTTGCTATGCATCACATGATCTTGAGTGTGCGTAGGAAATTTTTGAAATTACTACGAAACCCAACAGTTTTACTGTGTTGACTTCTGGTGGGAATTTCTTTTGTTCCCCCATGTCTTGCTTGGGGGGCTCGTCCTCGTCTTCACTTGGTGTGTCCTCCCCCTTGTGTACGGCGTTGAGCTTGCCGGACTGTTTGAAGACCCAACATTCTCTGTGGGTATGATTAGCAGGTTTACCCGGGGTACTGTGGATCTGACATACTTGGTCCAGAATTTTGTTGAGGTTGGAAAGTTCATCCCTGGTGCCTTTAGTGGGCGGCTTTTGACCTGGCCGAGAGCTTTTGAATCCGGCATTTACTGCCGTGCCCTTCGTGCTGTCTTCTTTATTCCGGCGTTTGTTATTGCTGTTGCGCCGTGATTTCCCGTTTCCATCTCTAACTTCCGATGTACTGCGGTCGCTGGTGCTGCATCTGGCTAGCCAGCTGTCCTCACCTGCGCAAAAGCGGGTCATGAGGTTTGTTAATGCGGCCATCGTTCTCGGCTTATTTTGGCCGAGGTGTCTGGCGAGCCATTCGTCACGGACGCTGTGCTTGAAAGCCGCTAAGGCTTCGGCGTCCGGACAGTCGACAATCTGGTTCTTTTTAGTAAGAAACCTATTCCAAAGCTTTCGGGCTGACTCTCCGGGCTGCTAAGTTATATGACTCAGATCATCCGCATCCAGAGGTCGGACATAAGTCCCTTGAAAATTTTCCCGAAAGGCGTCTTCGAGCTCTTCCCAACTTCCAATGGAGCTTTCGGGGAGGCCTTTGAGCCAGTGACGAGCTGGCCCTTTGAGCTTGAGGGGTAAGTATTTGATGGCGTCGAGATCATCTCCTCGAGCCATATGGATATGAAGGATATAGTCCTCAATCCAAACCCCGGGGTCTGTTGTTCCATCGTATGCCTCTATGTTTACGGGTTTGAATCCCTCTGGAAATTCATGGTCCAGCACCTCGTCAGTGAAACATAGAGGGTGTGCGGCACCCCTGTAGCTGGGTGTACCGCGTTGTTCGGATATTTGTTGTGTTGCATTGTATGCTGGGGGCCGCTTGCGTGGTCCATAGATGGATCTTGTTGCGCCGTCCTTTGGGTGCGAACCCTCGCCTGGGTCGCGTGTTGTATTGTGAGCGGCGTTGTATGCCGCTCTGTGTTGGTAGAGGGGTCGTCTATCCGACCAGGTGGCTTCTTTGATATTTGGTTGTGGGGGGTCTACGGCCTCCTCATCGAATTCAGGTAGTAGCTTCCGCTTTGGGTAGCTCTTGGAGGGGCGATTGTCACCGTACCTTGCTACAGTGTTGAGTATTTTGCTCCATCTGAATTGGAGTTTGTCTTGCGCGGCCTTGATCCTTCGCTTATGCTTTTTAAGGCTCCTCGCGGTGGCAACAAGCCTTTTACGGGCGTTCTGCTGCTCCGGGTGCCTGTCCGGCGTTATATCATCCGGACCATTATCCTTGATAGGGTTTGTTTGTTCGGTTTGATTATCCGGATTGCCGTTGTCTGGTAGTGGTTCGCCCTGCTCCAGCGCTGGGTCTGTGTGATTGCTATTTCTGTCGAGGCGGGATTTGGGGCGGCGCTTGCGTCGCCGCTTTGACTACTTTTCAAGGGAACAATCCTTCGGTGCGTCCTTCCGCTCTTCGTCGTCATCTTTTGGTGCGTCTACCATGTATACGTCGTATGACAAGGTGGTGTTCCAAGGCTCAATAGGCGCTGGTTCTTCATCGTCTCCTTCATCGGTGTCCATACCGTCAATGTCGTCGGAGTCGAAGTCGAGCATGTCGGTTAAGTCGTCGACGGCGGCTATGAAGTGGGTGGTGGGTGGGTTTTGAATTTCTTCATCGTTCGTACCCCAACCTTGCTGACCGTAGTCCGGCCAAGGCTCTCCTGATAAAGAGAGAGACTTTAGTGACTTCAGGATATCGCCGAAAGGCGAGTGCTGAAAGATGTCCGCGGCTGTGAACTCCATGATTGGCGCCCAATCGGATTCAATCGGCAGGGGCGCGGAGGGTTCGGAGTCCGGAGAAGAATCTGGCTCCATGGAGTCACGAGTCTCGCAGAGTACGGGGCTGGTGTTTGGCTCAATCGCCGTTTGGATCGCAGCCCTCGAGGTGGCGTCCAACCGCCCATCCTCGATCAGCGTAGTTGACTCCGAACTAAGGGTCGGAGCCGGTGCGGGTGCGGCCTCCAGGGCACTGTTCAGCAGCAGAGTTAGATCATGCTCGTCATGACAGTGCGGCACGCTCGGCAGTGGTTCGAATCCGTCGAAGATCAAGTCCCCGCGGATGTCAGCCGTGTAGTTTAAACTTCCGGATCTGACCTGACGGCCAGGGGCGTAGCTTTCGATCTGCTCTAGATGGCCAAGTGAATTGGCCCGCAGTGCGAAGCCGCCAAAGACGAAGATCTGTCCGGGGAGGAAGGTCTCACCCTGGACTGCATCGCCATTGATGATCGTAGGAGCCATCAGGCCTGACGGCGACGTCATAGAGGAACTCTCAATGAAAGCACCAATGTCGGTGTCAAAACCGGCGGATCTCGGGTAGGCGGTCCCGAACTGTGCGTCTAGGCCGGATGGTAACAGGAGGCAAGGGACACGAAGTTTTAACCAGGTTCGGGCCCTCTCGATGGAGGTAAAACCATATGTCCTGCTTGATTAATATTGATGATATGGGTAGTACAAGAGTAGATCTACCACGAGATCAGAGAGGCTAAACCCTAGAAGCTAGCCTATGGTATGATTGTTGATGTGTATGTTCCCCTACGGACTAAAACCCTCCGGTTTATATAGACACCGGAGAGGGTTAGGGTTACATAGAGTCGGTTACAATGGTAGGATATTTGAACATCCGTATCGCCAAGCTTGCCTTCCACGCCAAGGAAAGTCCCTTCCGGACATGGGACGGAGTCTTCAATCTTGTATCTTCATAGTCGAGGAATCCGGCTGAAGGTACAGTTCGGCTATCCGAACACCCCCTAATCCAGGACTCGCTCAGCGGGGATCTCGTCCGGCGGCGCGAGGGGAGCGGGGCCAGGGTTTCGGGACCCGGATTTTCGGAGGGGGAGGTGTTTATATAGGTTCTCGGAGCTAGGAGAGTCCAAATGGAGTGCGGTTTTCGGCCACGCGATCGTGATCGAATGGCCGAGAGGATGGAGGGGGTTTGGATGGGTTTTGGGCCACTTTGGAGGGGTGTTGGGCTGCAACACACACGAGGCCTTTCCGGTTCCTCGGTTAACCGTTGGAGTATCAAACGAACTCCAAATGGCACGAAACTTGACAGGCGGTCTACCGGTAGTGTTGGGGATATTACTACCAGTATGACCAGCCCAAGAGGGGCCGGGTCAGCCCTAATGGCGGGTTACATAAGAAGCCCAATATACATTCAAGATGATAGTTTATTAAACATGTAGAAGGCCCAAAGCCCTGGGGCCGGCTTAAAGCCCGATATTGTAAACCACCATATGTACGGAAAGACTTGTAAAGAAAGGCATGTAAAGGAAGTCACCGAGCCGGACACGATTATGAGCCGACCGGGACTCTATAGGCCACCAGGCATCAACCCATGTATATAAGGGGACGACCCGGTGGCGGCTTAGGACAAGAAAGAACAGAATTGAGAACCAAGCCGGTGAGTTGAGCCCCTTGGAGATCGAAACTTCAGCAATACCAAACCCAACTAGACGTAGGCTTTTACCTTCATCGTAAGCGGCCGAACTAGTATAAAAACTCTCTCGTGTCCTTTGTCCCGATTAACCCCTTTAAGGTTCCTAGTGCGATGGCCCTACGACTAAGTCCTTGCTCTAGGACATCTGCCGTGTCAACTCCACGACAGTTGGCGCCCACCGTGGGGCTAGCGCACAGTGAATTTGGGTTCTTAAAGGGCAACTTCGAAGGGCTCAAGGGATACGCTGTGGGACAGGTGACCAAGAGTCGTCGCGGCAAGCTGTACATCGACGACGAAGGCTGGGGCCCCGAGGCCGGCTCAATCGAGTAAGGGTACCGGGTCCCCTTTGGTGGAATTCATGTCTTCATCGGCCGGATTGGCGAGTCAGGCCCTGACCCGGACGTCCACACCAACCTCATCGAAACGGCTCAGCGCGCCAGGACCACCCGTGTTCAATCTGTCGTGAAACATGCCTTCGTAGGCTACATCCACGGTGGTGAATACTCCAAAGGATCGGTGGAAGGCGGGGAGACAGCCATCTGCTCTGATACTGCATCATCAATAGGTGAGACGGATTCGTTGTAACAGCTGCAAGACGACATGCTCGGGGGCTGTTCCGATGGCAGCAGTATTCCAGACCCCCTTGAGCCGCCGAATTGGGTCGGAGTCTTCATGGCGGGGACGCAGCCCAGGCAGAACTCTACCGCAGTGGCAGCAGCAGCTACCGGGTTGGCAGTAGCCAGGTCAGGAGACCCCGCACGCCCCCCGGCTCAGATTCTAATGGACCTCATGGATAGGTTGACGACTCTGTTAACTACCAGGGTAGAGCCGGCAGATAAAACCCAGCACGACGCAGAAGTGGCACGCGTGCAGGAGGAGATGGTGCAAGCTAAGTAAAATCTAGCCGCAGAGGAAACACGGATGGCAGCAGAACGAGCAGCTCTGGATGCTCGTGCTCAGCAGCTTCAAGCAGAAACTTTTCGGCTCTCGGTGGATCTTAACGCATCAAACGAGGTCATGAGGAGGAGGCATCCGAAAACTCAGTCGTGTCTACCTCTAACGCTGGATCCGAGGAACCTGTTCCATACACCCGGGGCTGGGGGGAGCAACCCGCTGGAGGCAAACCGGGTCACGACACCCGGTGCACCAGTTCAGCCACACGCCATGGAGCCACCTCGTATAAATACAGCTCCTCCTCTTTATGTGTCAACACCTCCGAGTCACTTCTCCAACCCTTTGGAAAACCTCATCGCAGCGTCGGCTCATTTGGCGGCTCTCCCAATGGAAGGCGACTCGCCAGCAGCAATTGAAACTCGGAGGGTAAGAGAACTACTTCAGAAGCCCTGGCCCAGTAGGATGCATACTCCTACAGTCGAGACAAGATTCATTCAACTCCTCGCCCAAGTCGGAGCCCGAGTTACAGTAGGCACATGGAGTCTGCAGAGATGTCAAGTAATGCTCAATGCCACAACCGGCCATATAGGCATGAGCCGGTGCGGGCTGGAGCCCTTAACTTGGCGGATCAAGAGAGGATTCGTCAAGAGGCGGAACGAGCTACTCAAATAGCTGCAGAGCAGGCAGCTCATCAAACCTTTCCGGCTTATCCAGCAACCTCAGTTGAGGCAGGAGTGGCCACAAGAACCGGAGGCGTGCCTTGCTTGGTACCGGCCATACGCAATGAGCGGTTGCCAAAGGATTTCAAGGGGCCTCGTAAGGTGCCTAATTACACGGCTGACCTACAGCCGGGGGATTGGATTGAGAGTTGAGATGGCTATGGAGTTATTGGAGGTTAGCGACGCTGCAATGGCCAAGTATTTTACCATGATGTTGGATGGAACAGCTCGGACTTGGTTGAAGGGTTGCCACCCAATTCTATTGGCTCATGGGCAGAGATGAAAGCATGGTTCATCCAGAACTTTAAGGACATGTGTAAGCAACCAATGTCGATTGTGGACCTGACCAATTGCAAGCAAGAGGATGGTGAATCTACAACCCATTGGGTGTGCCGGGTCAAGGAGATAATACATTCATCTGATAAGATGGATGCTGGCTTAGTAGTTTTGATGTTGGAGAAAAATTGCCGTTTTGAACCTCTGAAGCAGAAGCTGGGGCAGCTTAAGCATGACTGTAATGACATGGGAACGTTGATGGCGGCTCTTGTCAAGTATGCTGATTCTGATACTACCAAGGACCCGGTGTCTGATGAAGAAAAGGCAACGAAGGGAAAGAAGAACGGCAACGTTAAGGGTCACCAGCATAACCTAGTGAATCAGGGAGGTAATAAACGTAAGGCTGATGAGTTTGTTGCTAACACTAATACACAGGGTGGAAATTAACGGCTCAAGGGGAGACAGCCCCCTCGGTCAGGCGGGTCAGGTCCCACTCTTGAGCAATTGTTGAATGAACCTTGTCCAAAGCACGACACCCGAGAGAAGCCAGCCACTCACCTGTGGAAAGATTGCATGATCATGAAGCCATTTAAAAATTCAAATGCATTTGATGGGGGTCACGGTCCAGGTGGCGGTTCAGGTGGAGGCGGCTTTCAGGGCCCGGGCGCCGGTTCAGGCGGAGGAGGTTTTCAAGGTCAAGGTTATCCTGGTCACCAATGAGGATATAATCAGCAACCCGGCCAAGGAAATCAGCAGTAGCAATCCGGTTAGCAGAGCAACCCGAAGCAGCTGAGTAGTGGGCAGTATCATGTAATTACCACCAGTTTATGTAAGAGGGACCAGAAACTTCACAAGAGGGCTGTCAATGCCATTGAGCCAGCGATTCCACGTTATCTACGTTGGTCAGAGCAGCCTATTGTGTGGAGCAGAGAGGATCACCCGCCCCGGGTTGATAATCCGGGTCACTTGGCTTTGGTAGTGGCACCTTAGGTTGGTGGATACAAGTTTACTAAGGTACCCATGGATGGAGGCAGCAGCACCAACATCCTCTACTATGAGACATTCCGCCGGATGGGATTGACTGATAAAAATCATAAACAATCCAACACTGTTTTTTCACGGTGTGGTACCTGGTAAGTCGGCATACCCAGTTGGTAAGATTGAGCTGGAAGTAGCCTTTGGGGATGAGTATGACACCAGAGCGGAAAAATTAACCTTTGCGGTGGTTAAGATCAAGAGCCCATATCATGCTCTGTTTGGGCGGCCGGCTTATGCCAAGTTCATGGCTCGGCCGTGTTACGTATATTTGCAGCTCAAAATGCCGGGTCATAAAGGCACCATTACAGTACATGGGAGCCGGAAGATAGCCTTGGAATGTGAAGAAGGTGATGCTGCCTATGCTGAATCTGTTTGTGCAACACATGAGTTAAAATTTTACAAGGATCATGTTGACCCGGCAGACATGACATCATTAAAGAAACCGACAACAGAGCATGAGCCGGAGTTGAAATTCAAATTAGCTGATGACACTAAGATGGTTGACTTTGTACCTGGCGACTCATCCAAGCAGTTCATTATCAGCGCAAACTTGGATCTGAAATAGGAAAGCATGCTCATCGAGTTCATCCGTGAGAACTAGACATCTTTGCATGGAAACCTTCAGACATGCCGGGTGTCCCGAGGGAACTCGCTGAGCACACTCTTAATATCAATCCAAAGTTCAAACCTATCAGACAGTTTCTCCGATGGTTCAATGAAGAAAGGCGCAAAGCCATTGGAGAAGAGGTGGCCCGACTCTTGGCAGCCGGGTTCATTGTGGAGGTCTTTCCCCCTGAATGGTTAACTAACCCGGTGCTTGTACTAAAAAAGAATGGCTCCTGGCGTATGTGTGTGGATCACACCAATCTGAACAAGGCTTGTCCGGCTGATCCTTTTGCTCTCCCCCATATTGATCAGATCATTGATGCTACGGCGGGTTGTGCACGGTTGAGTTTCTTGGATGCTTATTCCAGTTATCATCAGATTAAGATGGCAGTCAAGGATAAAGAGAATACATCTTTTATAACTCCTTTTGGAGCTTTCTGCTATGTGTCTATGCCTTTTGGGCTTGAGAGTGCCCAGGCGACTTACCAGCGGTGTGTGCAGAATTGTCTTCACAATCAAATTGGGCGCAATGCTCATGCTTATGTGGATGATATAGTGGTGAAATCCAAGGAAGAGGAAACCTTGGTCACAGACCTGAAAGAGACTTTTGATAATCTCTGGGTTTACAAAATGATGCTTAACCCGGCCAAGTGTGTTTTTAGAGTGCCAACCGGCAAGCTTTTGGGTTTTTTGGTGTCTAACCGAGGTATTGAAGCTAACCCGGAGAAAATCAAGGCAATTACATCCCTAGCCAAACCAACATGCGTCAATGATGTTCAGCGGTTGGCGGGTCGTGTGGCTGCTTTGAGCCGGTTCATAAGCCGGTTAGGGGAAAAGGCTATGCCTCTATATCAGTTGATGAAGAAAACATAAGTTTTTGTTTGGAGCGATGCTGCGAATGCTGCTTTTGAGGATCTGAAGGCACAGCTGGCTGAGCCGCCGGTCCTGGCAGCTCCAATTGAGAAAGAGCCGCTATTGTTATACGTGGCTGCCAACTCACGAGCTGTTAGTGTGGCTATTGTGGTAGAGCACAGGGAGGCTGGCAAAGAGCATCCGGTTCAACGGCCGGTTTATTATGTCAGTGAAGTGCTAATTGAGTCTAAGCAACGATATCCACATTGGCAGAAGCTTGTTTATGGGGTGTTCATGGCAAGCCGGAAGCTTAAGCATTACTTTTAGGGACATCCAATCACTGTGGTTAGCTCTGCTCCTTTGGGAGACATTATTCAAAATAGAGAAGCCACTGGACGAGTCGCCAAGTGGGCAATTGAGCTTGGGTCTCATGTGTTAAAGTATGTTCCACGTACTGCAATTAAGTCTCAAGCCCTAGTTGACTTCATCAATGACTGGACAGAGATGCAGATGCTAGAAGAGAAGCCAGACAACATGTATTGGACTATTCATTTTGATGGGTCTAGGCAGTTGGAAGGCTCGGGGGCTGGAGTCGTGCTAACTTCCCCACGAGGTTACAAATTTTGTTATGTGTTACGGTTGATGTTTCCTTGCACTAACAATGCAACAGAGTATGAAGCCTTGCTCCATGGTCTTCGAGTGGCAAAAGAGATGAGCTTGAGCCGGGTCAAATGTCTTGGTGACTCGAATCTAGTGGCTCAACAGGTATCTGGCAAGTGGGATTCCATGGACCCTCTCATGGCGGCTTATCGCCGAGAGGTTGATGCCATTGCAGGATATTTTAAAGGTTATCCGGTGGAACACATTGACCGTCGAAAGAATGAGGCAGCTGATGCTTTAAGCCGGCTGGGGTCTCGGCGTAAGCCAGTGCCACCTAACAGCTTTTCGGATGTTTTGCATAGCCCCTCTGTGAAGTTGCCCACAGAAGAAGATTTAGCTATTCCTGAGCCGGAGGCGCAATTGGTAGTGGCTCTTCATGTCATCAAAGATTGTACAGTACCGTTCTTGGCTTACAAGACCCGGGGAGAGTTGCCAGTGGATGAGACCCTGGCTCGACAGATAACCCGGTGATCTAAGTCCATGACGATTTCGGATGGAGAGTTATATCATCGCAGTGTTTCCGGAGCGTTTCAGCGGTGTATTTCCCCCGAAGAAGGTCAAGAAATCCTTCGTGAGATCCATGAAGACGATTGTGGTCATCACACCGGGTCAAAATCTTTAGTGGCCAAGGCGTTTCGTCACGGCTTTTACTGGTTGACGGCTCATGCTCATGCAGAAGATCTGGTCAGTAGATGTGATGGATGTCAGAAATTTGCATGACGAGTGCATGTGACGGCTCAAGAGCTCCGGATGATTCCAATCACTTGGCCGTTTGCGTTCTGGGGGCTTGATATGGTGGGACCTTTCAAAAGGTCTAAGGATAAAAAGACACATCTCCTGGTGGCACTTGATAAATTCACCAAGTGGGTTGAGGCGGAGCCTGTGAGTAAATGTGACGCAGCCACGCGATTCAGTTCATGAAAAAAGTGATTTTCTGTTTCGGGTTTCCACACAATATTACCACTGACAATGGCAGTAATCTGTCCCAAGGAGCTATGGAGGAATTTTGTCAATGAGAACACATCCGGCTTGATGTTTCTTCTATAGCTCACCCTCAATCCAATGGTCAAGCTGAGAGAACCAATCAGGAAATTTTGAAAGGGCTCAAACCCCGGCTTATGGTTCCTTTACAACGAACGCCGGGTTGTTGGGTAGAAGAACTACCCTCGGTGTTATGGAGTATCAACACTACACCCAATAGGTCTACGGGTTACACACCTTTCTTCATGGTTTATGGAGCAGAAGCAGTATTGCCTAGTGACATCTGTCATGACTCGCCCCGTGTGGCGGCTTATGTTGAAGCTAATAATGAACAAGCCAGACAGGATGCACTTGACTTGTTGGATGAAGAAAGAGACTTAGCAGTGGCCCGGTCAGCAATTTATCAACAGGACCTGCATCATTATCACAGCCGCCGGGTTAAGTCTAGGACTTTTCAGGAAGGCGACTTGGTGCCCCGGCTCATCCAGGATCTCTCAGATGCACACAAGTTATCCCCACTTTGGGAAGGATCTTTTTGGTCAGTAAAAATTTAAACAACGGGTCATATGACCTCATTGACGTTCGAGAGCATGCACACTCACGTAAGTCGGAAATGGAGACCCGTCGGCCATGGAACATTGCTCAACTTCGGCCATATTACACCTGATCCACCGGCTCTCATCATGTACATACGTTCACGTTGTATATACTATGATAAGAAATAAAGTAAGACAATCGGTCTCTTTTCTTTTAAAAGATTATGCATCTTTATTATTTCTTATTTACAAATGACTATTAAGGAGCTGATCATATTTCAATCAAGTTTAACCTTTTTGGTCCAGCTTATGATCGTATCCGAATCTAGCTGCAAATCTCATGGTCACTTGGGGGCTTCCTATTCAAACATAGGTCGTATTCAAACCAAAGAGAACATAGCTGTCGTAACCCTCTTGATCGGTTCAAGGCCAAAACTCACTGGGGGCTTCTTGATCATATCCGAATCATAGCTTAACCCCTTTGAGTCCGACTTGGATCATATTCGAATCAAGGTTGTTAAAAACCTCTCAAGGTCATTTGGGGGCTTCCTGTTCAAACATAGGTCGTATTCGAACCAAAGAGAACATAGCTGTCGGTACCCTCTTGATTGGTGCAACGCCAAAGCCATTAGGGGCTATATGGTCGTATTCGAACTTTAGCTTAACCCCTTTGGTCCGGTTTACTGGTCGTATTCGAATCAGAAACCCCCAACCTTTTGAATACAAGATTAAAATTATGCTTGTTATCTGTCGCTTGCCTTTAAGTTTTTTGTTGTTTCAATATTACGAATAAATTAGCCTGGTCTTCTTCACCGGCTCAATTATTGGACAACACAGCCGCCCGGGTCATTCAAGCCGGTGGTTCAAGGATCAGAAGGTATGAGCTACTAAGGTATAATGATCATTGAGTATTCAAGAAGTGTTAACTTTTCATAAATATTGATTTATGAAATTCAATCACCCGGATTATTTAAACCGGCGATATAAGGATCAAAAGGGACAAGGTATGGTCATTATTTATACATGCTTACCTGTTGCGTTAACTAAAAAGTTCGTATTCGCCCTTATCCTTTATTTATATCTGTCTCTGCTCTTATCGAGGTAAATATATTGGCTCTAAATTAGATGTTTAAACACGTTTGGTTCTAAACCGCCATGCCAGTCTTTTCTTTGTATTTACAGGAACAGAGTTCAAACATTGCAGAGACAAGCATTAAACGATGCATAAGCAAGCATTAAACATTGGCATCTGGAAACACAGATTCACATATAAGTATTTTATGCGCGATGGCATAAGCAAACGTGCGGTGTTTTAACAACTAAGTTATACAAGGCTTTATAAGCCCATGAAGATGCTCATTGTCCCTCCCTCGCCTGTTCACCATCTTGAGTCTGCTGGAAGTTGGGTTTTGACCAATCAAAGCCATTCACGGTGACAAATTCGGCTTCGTCGTCAATCAGGCCGACCGGGTGAACCTCCGGGGCAAATTTATCTTCTCTCACTGGTGGGATCAAGTCTGTTACATTATATGAGGGAGGGGCCACCTTATTATTCTTACTATCAAAACCCGGCTGGTACTTTTCCACATTGGTGTCATCTCCAAGACTAGTCGCCTAAGGCTGGACTGTGCGGATGCAGGCTATGAAGTCATCCTGATCAAAAGGAGACCCGTCCTCCTTCACGGTAGGATAGCCTCCTGCTACGTCCACCGGGTCTAGGTCTGGCACCCAAGCCTTGGAGCGGATTAGGGCAGTCAAAGCTCCTGCTCGCTCGCAGGAGCGTTTTACTTCTTGGAACCTGGCAGGAAGGATGGACAACTTCTTCAGGACGTTGCTGAGCCGGTTGGGTCCTTGATTAGCAGGAGAGATAGCAGCCAGAGCCCGTTGTGCGTCGATATACAATTGTTCAACTAAAGTGTATACTGCCTTCAGCTTAATCAACGGGTCTTGGCTCAGTTTCTTACTTCGCGGACCTGCATAAATTGTTTACAGTCAGTTGGTAGATTATACTCCGGTTTGGCAAAAAATATACAAAAGGTCAAATCAGGCAGCTTACCAAAGATAGCAGCTACCATCTGAGACACCCGTCCTTTTAACCCGTTCAGCTCTGTTGAAATTTCTTTTAGAGCTATTTCGGCTGTCTCAGCTCGTTGGGTCAGCAGTGTTTTCTCATTTTCCCAAGTCTTCTCCTTGGCAGCAAAGCTGGTCTTCAAATTTTCCATTGCAGAAAGGCTTATTTGCAGTTTGGAGGTGGAAGATTTGATTTCTGATTCCTGACTCGCTAGCCGGGTCTTTGCGTCAATAAATTGAGAGTTCAATTTAGGCAAGGCATTCTGTGAAAACATTCAGATGAGTCAAGACTTGGTTTCAAATTCAAATATCCAAATTCAAGATTCAAGTCTCAAGTACTTTACGAATAAACCACTTGACACTTGGGGGCTAATGTATGCCAAATCAATTTTTTACGACTCTACAAACATATTTAAAGTCCCATGTCCCTTACAAAGTAACAACACTTGGCACTTGGGGGCTAATGTATGCAGTTCGGCAAGTTTATCAAGGTTAAGCCAGAGTATTAAGTACTTTGAAGATGGTTTTAAATTCTAAAGTACCGATTCATTAATGATCAAAATAAACCGGTCCTTGGGGACTATAGGTGAAGTTTTGTTCTATCAATATCAGGCAAAGATTCGGAGGTAAAAGTCTCGGCCTATATTTTAAGTCTATAGGTTATTCCATTTCTACTCATAATCTGAAGACTTGGGGTCTGAAGGAATACTAGTAAACCGGAAATAACGTACCTCATACTTCAACTGAAGCTGCTTGACCATCTCGATCTCAGACTCGCGACTGGAGTGTACATGACTGAGATAGCCGGATAAAATGTCACTGGTATTGAGATGGTCATAGTTGGCAACGTCAAAGCGAACCTTCTGTCTCTCCAACGCCTCTTGCTTTGTTGTGCACCAAGCCAGCACCGTTGGGTTCCCCGGCTCAACAAAGCGGCTCCCAGTAATTTGAACATCTTGAGCAGGTGGAGACATTGGGTCGGTTGAGCTTGACGGTCCAACTGTAGAAGGATTCTTAGTGGCTTCGTCAAAAGACGGCTCCGGAGGATTTGCTTCATTGACAATAGGCGGGTCTTCTGGAGCATCATTTAATGGAGAAGGAGGCCTAGCCGGGTCAGATGCCAGGACTGGCGAGTCTTCCGCCGGTTTTGCTGCCTTCGCCTTCTTGGATTTAGCCTGTCCGCTAAGGAAAAATATTGCAGGATTGTCAGCATAAAGATACAATTGAGCAACCCGGAAGAAAGGAGGATTTCTAATTACCCAGGAGCAGTCTTGAAAGCCGGGAATTGTGTTTGTGATGAATCGCCTGAGGAACGAGACACCTCCTGAAAGGATAAAAGAAAAGAGTTAAAAGAAATACAAGGAGCAGGATTCATTAAAACGAGTTAAAGACAACAATAAGTAAACCTCGTTCAGGCGTTTCCGAGGGGTCTGTTGAAGGACGACAGCTGGTTCATCTTCAATCCCAGCTTCATGGAGGCTTTCATGTTGCTGCTTTTTCAAATGAAAGTTGGGATCCAAGTAAGCTAAAGGGTTAGAAAACCTTACTTTGCGGGTCACTCGTCGAACTTTGGGTCTTGGTAAGGGCTCTGAGTCAGAGGAAATAATATTTACCTCAGCTTCCCCGGCCTGACTGGCCCTAGTGTCATCCTGGTAAGGATCAGTGTCAACAAGATTGTTAAAAAATTGGCCAAGGGAATCAAGAGCTACCTCCGAGTCAGATGTGTCATCAAGTTTCATCAAATCTTCATCAGTGGTCTTCTTTTTCTTCTTCGATCTCCGGGTCGTTTTCTTAGCGTTCATGGCGGCGAGTTTCGCCTTCTTGGCAGCTTCGTGATCATATTTCACTTTCCAAAAGTCAGAATTGGCCTACAAAGTCAAGAGGAAGGATCAGTGACTGGAAAAAATACAAAGGAAAAAAGATCCGAATATCCTTACTTCTGGCACCGGGTTAAGTTACAGAAGGGATTTAACCCAACAATACAGCAATCTTCATACTTCCCATTCACCAAAAGGTTTGACATTGAGACAATGTCTTCCTCGGTTAGTTGAACCGGGGTATGACAGAGAGAGTCGTCCGGGACTCCACCATATTCATACATCTATTTTGAACGGCGACTTAATGGAATAACCCACCATGAGATCCAGCAGCAGGTCAGATCATCTCCGGTTAAACTGTTCCCCAACAAAGCATTGATTCTTCTGATAGATGGACGCAACTTCTTGCGTTCAGCAACAGTAAGTTTATCTGGCAGTGCGAACTTGGAGTCAAGACGATCGGGGCGGTAATCTGGCAGTGGCTTCTCGTTGGCTGGTGAGATGTCCTGACAGTAAAACCAAGTTTGGTTCCAGTCCTTTGGGTGACTTGGTAAAACTATGAGGGGGAAGACAGCACCCGCCGGCGCTGAATTGAGATGCCTCCAAGCTCTAAGCTAAGGCCGTTGGTGCACTCGTTCTGCCGGTTCAGATAGAAGTATTATCTAAATAGTTCAACAGTCGGCTCTTGCTGAAGATATACCTCACAGAGCACTTGGGAGTTACAAATATTGGATATGGAATTGGGCCCAGTGTCTTGAGGATGGAGTTTGAAAAAATGAAGAACTTCTCTGAAAAACTTTGAACCGGGTGGTGAGAAGCCATGGTTCATGTGGTCAGTAAAGACGATCACTTTGCCGTCTCTTGGATTGGGTCGTTCTTCCTCTGGGTCAGGAGCATGATAAGACATGATGCTTTTTGAGGGCAGAAACCCAATGAGGAAGAACTCTTTTAAACGATCCTCAGTTATGGTTTAGGGGACCCAATTACAGATGGTGGGTGTCTTTGACGGCATGATGTGCAAGGAACTGAAAAAGAAATAACAACATGCCGGTTCAGTTTACGGTCAGGTTAACAGTTAAAGGTTGAAGATGAAAAACAAGTAATAGCGGCTTAACTAAGGGCTAATGACATATAAGGAAAAGAAAGCCGGAGCGGTAAGCCGCAATGACAACAGATTTTCTCAGAAAGCAGATTCGGCTAAGTGTTGGCATAAACAAGTTTTACCAAGCTATCATTATTATTTTGGATCAAATGGCCGTTCTGATAATAAAATATTCTAGACCTAAAAATCTAGTACAGATGGGTTCGTCAGCTATAACGAAGCATCTATACAGGAGAAAAGGATCCACTGCTATCAAAATGGACGCAAAACAACTACCGCGCGAGTTATATCCCCTCTTTGGATCAAGAGAGGCTGCGGAGGAAGAACTACCTGAAAGGTTCATGAAGAACGGTGAAGAACACCGATGAACTCGCAAGCCCTAATGCAGATCTAAAAAGTTTGAGAAGGCAAGATTTATGGATGCGGATTCGCTACGGAGGGTCATCGCCGTTTATCTGGACGGTTCAGGGTGATGCAGCAGCCAAGCTCGAGGACGACGATGAGCATTGCGGCGGCGGCAGAGCTCGAGCAACAGCGGAGATTGCGAGAGGAAGAAGATGAAGAAGAGGGGAGAATGAGAAAAATGGGCCGCGTGCGTATTTATAAGGGCAGATGCGAACAGACGGGTGGGAAAATCAAGGGAGAACCAAATAATGGTTATCCAGCTATATAGACGCCTCGATTCTCAGGAAGCATTAAAGATAAAAGATCCGTTGGAAGATGATGTCATGAAAGTTTTTTGTGTTTTCAAAAGATGACGTCACGGCGGGTTAAAGAGTTTTTCAGGCAGAAGATAGATTTCATCTAAGTATTGAAGATTGACAAAGAACAAAGTTCAAAGTCAACCTGGGGCCTAATGTTGGGGATATTACTACCAGTATGAGCCGCCCAGGAGGGGCCGGGTCAGCCCTAATGGTGGTTACATATGAAGCCCAATATACATTCAAGATGATAGTTTATTAAACATATAGAAGGCCCAAAGGCCTGGGGCCAGCTTAAAGCCCGATATTGTAAACTGCCATATGCACGGAAAGACTTGTAAAGAAAGGCATGTAAAGGAAGTCACTGAGCCGGACACGATTATGAGCCGGCCGGGACTCTGTAGGCCACCAGGCGTCAACCCATGTATATAAGGGGACGACCCGGTGGCGGATTAGGACAAGAAAGAACAGAATCGAGAACCAAGCCGGCGAGTTGAGCCCCTTGGAGATTGAAACTTCAGCAATACCAAACCCAACTAGATGTAGGCTTTTACCTTCATCGTAAGGGGCCGAAATTGTATAAAAAATCTCTCGTGTCCTTTGTCCCGATTAACTCCTTTAAGCTTCCTAGTGCGATGGCCCTACGACTAAGTCCTTGCTCTAGGACATCTGCCGTGTTAACTCCACGACAGGTAGTGTACCAAGGCCGCTTGGCAAATCTCGGTCCACTCCGAGAATATTTAACACCCGCACTCGAAAAGAGACAAAAGGAGGCGTCGAAGGACGTAGGAGTGCCGGATTGCAAAACGGACAATGGGGAAAAAGCTCGTATGCATGAGACGAACACGTATGCAAATGCGATGCACATGATGATATGATATGAAATGCATTACATGGACAAAAAGCAAAATGAAGACAAACCCAACCACGAGGGAATATCATAACTTAGAGCCAAAAATGGCAAGAGTTGGAATACAAATATTGTAAGTTACATCCGGGGCGTTACACAAGATCAACAGCAGGTTCAATTTCTATATCATTATCATTACTAGGTTGAGCATCGACATGAACATTATCATTAACATTATCACTAGTTTCAGGTTCATTACCAGATTGTGTTTCAGCATCAGAAATAGAAATATCATTTGGATTCTCTGGTGTTTCAGCAATAGGTTCACTAGAAGCATGCAAAGTCCTATCATTTTCCTTTTTCTTCCTTTTAGAAGGACTTGGTGCATCTATATGTCAGGACCCCGATTCCAAGTCACATCGATCTAGCCGGTAACACCTCATATCACATTGCGGCCTCACGCACGGGATCCCCACGGGTGTCGCCTTACCATGGCTCGGGACCGTTTGCGCCTTTTGGCTCACGTATATGATAGTGTCGCTAGCATCCATATGACAGAGAACCCGGGCTGACATGGCTAGTCGTGAACCCAAAGCAGCGCAGACCTATGGAGACAGGCATACATGAATCACATCGAGCATGTCGGTCATCAGCGAGTGAATCCGGGCTGGAGCACTGGGCTAACAGGACTACGGGGAACCCGGGCTGTAGCAGGCTAGGAAGGACTCCGGAAGTCACCGCGTGACATTTCCCCGAAGGGACAGACATAGGAACAAAGTGAAACACATGCCGGCCAGTAAAGTGTCCTGAGCAGTAGTGCTGGGCTAGCAGGACTCCGGTGAACCGGGCTGTAGCGTACTACTATGGCTCAAGGAGCACTAGACTACATTTCCCCATAAGAGAGGCTGCCAAGGATAAACAACCAGATTGTCGGATCCCACACATACCAAGCATTTCAATCATACACACAATATGCTCGATATGTGCAAATACAACATGGCATCACAACAAAACTCTACAACTCAAGTACTTTATTTAAAGGCTCCAGAGAGCCATAGATAACATGTTCATACAGGTAGGGGTCACATGACCCAACACTCAAGTCATACAAGCATACAAGCACATGCGGAAGCAAATAGTCTGAGTACAGACAGTAGAAAGAAAGAAGGCTTCTTGAAGCCTGTCTATCTACGTAGGGCCCTCCATGGCCAGGATCACCACCTGGGTCGCAAGTTACTCATTGTAACGCCCTCGATGCGGCTATATCTCCCATGTGTCGAAGCACGACTTATAGGCATAACCACATTGAAAAAAATGTCGCAAGTGAGGTAATCTTCGCAAACAACCCATGTAATACAATAAGGGAAAAGATACATAGTTGGCTTACACTCGCCACTTCACACAATTACATGAATTAAAGCATTACATCAATAAGATACAATCAAGGTCCAACTACGGAACCAAAATAAAAGAAGACTACCCCAGATGCTACACAGATCCCCGATCGTCCCGACTGTGCTCCACTACTGATCAACTGGAATGAAACAACACCAAGGACAATATCTTCAGCGAGCTCCTCCTGAGCTTGGTTGCGTCACCTGCTCGGTAACATCGACACCTGCAAACTGGTTTTTGAAGTATCTGTGAGTCACGGGGACTCAACAATCTCACACCCTCGCGATCAAGACTATTTAAGCTTATGGGTAAGGTAAAGGTATGATGTGGAGCTGCAGCAAGCGACTAGCATATATGGTGGCTAACATAGGCAAATGAGAGCGAGAAGAGAAGGCAAAGCACAGTCGAGAAACTATGATCAAGAAGTGATCCTAGAACAACCTACGTCAAACATAACTCCAACACCGTGTTCACTTCCCGGACTCCGCCGAAAAGAGACCATCATGGTTACACACGCGGTTGATGTATTTTAATTAAGATCAACTTCAGGTTTTCTACAACCGGACGTTAACAAATTCCCATCTGCCATAACCGCGGGCACGGCTTTCGAAAGTTCAAATCCCTGCAGGGGTGTCCCAACTTAGCCCATCACAAGCTCTCACGGTCAACGAAGGATATTCCTTCTAGCGGGAAGACCCAATCAGACTCGGAATCCCGGTTACAAGACATTTCGACAATGGTAAAACAAGACTAGCAAAGCCACCCGAATGTGCCGACAAATCCTGATAGGAGCTGCACATATCTCGTTCTCAGGGTACACCGGATTGTCCAAACTTCTGGTAGGCCAGCCCAGAGTTGCCCCTGGTGGCCACCGGCGGCTGACAAGGTGGACCAACACTCAGAGGAGCACTGACCCGGGGGGGTTAAAATAATGATGACCCTCGAGAGCGCGACTCCCAAGGGAAAAGGAAAAGGATAGGTGGTGAATGGTAAAACCAAGGTTGGGCCTTGTTGGAGGAGTTTTATTCAAAGCGAACTGTCAAGGGGTTCCCATTATAACCCAATAGCGTAAGGAACGCAAAATCCAGGAACATAACACCGATATGACGGAAACTAGGGTGGCAAGAGTGGAACAAAACACCAGGCATAAGGCCGAGCCTTCCACCCTTTACCAAGTATATAGATGCATTAATTAAATAAGAGATATTGTGATATCCCAACAAAATATCCATGTTCCAACAAGGAACAAACTCCAATCTTCACCTGCAACTAACAACACTATAAGAGGGGCTAAGCAAAGCGGTAACATAGCCAAACAACTATTTGCTAGGACAAGGTGGGTTAGAGGCTTGGCTCAACAATATTGGAGGCATGATAAGCAAGTGGTAGGTATCGCAGCATAGGCATAGCAAAAGAGCGAGCAACTAGCAAGCAAAGATAGAAGTGATTTCGAGGGTATGGTCATCTTGCCGGAAATCCCGCAAGGAAGAAGAACGAGTCCATGAAGAAGACAAACGGACGTAGACGAACGGGTCCTCACAAACGCAACATTACCGGAACCAACCCAAAGAAGCAACACCGGAAAGAAGCACACAACATAGTAAACAACCAACACATGAACATGGTATGATATGCGGAATGCAGTATGTGATGCATATGCATGATTTGCAAAGGAATGATTGAACCTGGCCTCAACTTGGAAATCCAAGAGTGCCACTGGAAAGGTGAGATGATTTTGGTTGAAATCGATATAAAGATCACAGGAATCGGATGCACGGTTTGGAGATGGCAAGCAAAACAAATATGACACCGGTCTGTGATAAACAGCAAGTAGCCATCTAAATGCAACATGATAAATATGCTACAGCACTCAAACATGGCAACAAAATAGATGGCAGGGATCCACTCAAGATGCTTGACAAAAGATGAACACTGAGCTACGGCTAATTCACTCATTAAGAGGTTTAAACAAGCATGACAAAAGTGCAAATGACAACATGTTTCAGACAGTGAAATTAACACAAGTCTGGAATTTATCATCAGGAAGCACACTTTAGAGCATGAAAACGACATGCTACAGGAACATATCATGGCAAAGCAAGGCATGGAATGAAGCTACTCAAAGCACTTAACAAAACTCCCTTAGTGACCTTGAGCCAAAAGGGATCAAAAAATACAATTGCAAGCATGTGAACATAGCAAAAACATAAACAAATCTCAGACTTAGTGAAAAACTGGAGCATGCAAAACAATTAACGAGTAGGCATGTTTACGAGCTCGATGCACTCACTACAGAGCATGGCATGACAAACTAAGCATACACCAATCAAGAAGACATGGCATAGAAGATAGACATGGCAAGAACAACAACATAGCATGCACGAATCAATAGCAACATCCTCGGCAAAATCACTAACAAGTCAACAATCTGCCAGGATTCACGATATAGCAAAAGTAGAGCTCGATTGACTCAAGCTAGGGTGCTCCATAAATGCAAACAAAGACATGGATGGATAGAGCACCACAATGTTAACAAAACGTCCTTACTAATCATCCCCAAAAGAGGCACGGATCACTAGGAAACAACATGAACATATGGCATACCGACAAAAACAGAACAAGGGCTTAGTGAAATTCTAAGTCCCTGAAATCAGCATTACCGATTACGCTACTTTGCAAGCTCGTGCTAGTCACCACACATATCAAAATAATACATGGTAAGCACCTATGTAAAGATGGCATGGCATATAAGAAAACACATGTAGAGCTCAGGATCATATCATGCACACATTAAACATGACAAAAATGACAAAATGCCATTTGCTGAAACAGATCTGCCAAATTACTCACATAGCCCTCTTCCAACAGCATTTCGTCATCAAGATGAGCTCAAATGAAAATGATGCAATGAGATGAAATGATGTACTCATCGAGGCGAACATTTTGATATGCTACACGCTCAAAACTGAGACACGGATGATGAGTTATGATACGATGAAATTGCCAAGAAAATACTGGAAATCTGGGGACTTAGTGGTTTTTTTCACCTCGTGAGAAAGTCAACTAGACGAGATGATCCCGGGACAGAGGGATCCAGGCGGCGCGGGGCTGTTTGGTTCATGGGACGGGTGGATCTCATCCACCCTCCCAGATCCGGTGGGGAATGACCTCCAGCGAGGTCGGGGCGGTGCCGGAGATGGACGCCGGCGAAGGGCGGCGCGGGCAGCCGGGTGCGGCAGCGAGCAACGAAGCAGCGCAGCGGCGAGGCAAGGCGTGCGGCGGCGCGCGTAGGCAGCGGCGGCGGCCGGGGGCGAGCGGGGCGGCGCGGTGGAGTCCGCCGGCGGGGTGCGGCGCCGGCACCGGTGGCGGACAGCGGCGTGGCTGGAGGCGCGAGGCAGGGAGGCGGGCGAGCCACGGTCGCGGGCTGGCGACGGCGACCGACCGGGCCAGGAGGGCCGCGGCTGGGACCAGCGGGCCTGGCGGCAGGGCGCGGACGGCGTGACAGGTGGCGGCAATGCGTCCTGCCGGAGTCGGACATGTCCGGCGCGGCGCAGAGGGAAAATTTAGGGTTAGGGGTGGAGGAGACCCAGAATTTCGCGGAGCAGGTCTATTTATAGAGGTAGAGGGAGCTAGGAAGCTCCAAATGAGATGCGGTTTGCGGCCACACGATCGTGATCGAACGACCGAGATGATGGAGAGGTCTTAGGTGGGTTTTGGGCCACTTTGGAGGGGTGTTGGGCTGCAACATGCACGAGGCCTTCTCGGTCCCTCGGTTAACCGTTGGAGTATCAAACGAAGTCCAAATGGCGCGAAACTTGACAGGCAGTCTACCGGTAGTAAACTAAGTCCGCATGACAAGTTTCATTCCAATCCGAAAACGTTTAACACCCGCACATGAAAAGAGGTAGAAAGGGACACCGGATGACATAGGAGCGCCGGATTGCAAAACAGACAATGGGGAAAATGCTCGAATGCATGAGACGAACATGTATGCAAATGAAATACACATGATGACATGATATGCAATGCATGACATGCAAGAAAAGACAAGGCAACAACATCGAATAACTGGAGGACACCTCGCACATCGGTCTCAGGGCGTTACAACTCTCCACCACTACGAGAGGATCTCGTCCCGAGATCTAGAATGGCACCGGAGGAACAACGGAAAAGAAAGAAGAGAGGTAAAACTAAGTTGCTTCTTTGACAAACGAGTGAAACCAAAGAACCTTGCAAAGGTTAAGCCATTTCGAGAAAGAATACAACGGAGATAAATGAAGTTGAAAGCACTCCGTTAGCAAAGAGGAACAAGGAAGAACAACTTTGGGCAGCACTCTAGTTGAGAAGGGATGGAAGACTTGATAAAAGAACTTGAGCAATAGGGCACAACACTCCGGCTTAAATGGATAAGCAAGAAATGAACATGATCTTCACAATTCGAGATGATGATTGAAAAGAGCAACATCATAAGACCTCCGGAAAAAGGAAATAGAAGATAGATAATTGAAAGAATGGAGAAGAAAATGCCGACTTCTGCTACAAAAGAGCTTAAAAAGCATCCTTAGGAGAAAGGTCGAACGAAATTGTTAGAAAATCAACAACGAAAAAGAGTAAGCTTGTAATGGGCTTATGGAGAACATCTCAAAACTATGAGGTGAAAATTCTGCCACTAACGGAAAACAATGGATTGGATTGATATGAATAAGGAGACGAGAAAATATTTCACCGGGAGGGTAGATGGAGAACTTGGATCATATATTATCACCATTAATAGCATTAATCCTTAGGGAAAGTTTTAGGTGAAATATAACACAACATAAATCCAATGACGCGATTGCTGGATTTAATATATGTCATTTCGATAACTTGTGAATCCCGGAGCACGAAGGGAAATTATCAAGAAAGACATAACCCCACCTCAAAAGATATGCGTGAAAGAATAGCACTCCGGATTGCAAGATGATGAAAACTTGAGCTCCTTAGAAAAGAATGTTGATGAACACTTCGAGAAGGAAATATAAATCCTTGATGAACCATCATGTAGAACCTTCATGAAGAACTCCGGTAATAAAAGAATGATCCAAAATAATTGAATTATGAAAAGGATAAGATTGAATCCTTGCAATGATTTAGATAGAGATCTCCGCGATGAAATAATTGAGAGAACTTGGAACTCCGGGAAAAGATAAGATGAACAACTGACAATGAGAAATAGTTATTGTGAACAAACTCCGGAGGAATGAATCCATCATTTGGATGAAGCAAGAATAAGAATTATGTTATGCGTGTCCTTCATCGATTTAAGTTGATGACAAGCAACGGATTGCAAACAACTTATTCCCGTTGGAAGGATTTAGAGAGATATGGCGCAAACTTGAGAAAGTCTTCAACGATCCACCGGTAGAATTTGAAAAGCATGAATGCATAGATATGATACACGAAGGAAGAAAACTCTTGAAGGAACGACCATAGGAATTGGAAAGAAAGAGTCATTTGAGATTATAACGAAGGAAGAAGAATCTTGGAAGAGCCACCGGTAGAATTGAAAATGCATGAAGTAAAAGGGATGAATCACCGGTATGAATTAGAGAATGAACCAGGATACTTTAGGGGATTTAGAAACATAAGAACGAAGAGGTCACGAGTTGACAAGAGAATACTTGAATGATGCACCGGTAAGATTTGGAGAACAATGGCCTTCGGAGTAAAGAAATGGAAACAACTCTTGAAATGCTCCGGATAGGTGAAAATAATACTCACAATGAAAACAATTATGAGAGGATGGCAACAAGCTAGCACCATGAATCTCTGAGAGAACAGATAAGGTATGGAGGGAAATCTCTTCTTTGGTCTTCAAAATCTGAGAATGACTTCAAGAAACACCACCATGAATTTTTGTGGCACTCCGGAATGAAAAATTAGAAAGGTTGAACCAACGATCAAAAGAATTTGAAAGATCTTAGAGGAGGACATTTGACTAATGGCAATTCATTCTTACGTCAAACTTCGAAAAGAATTTTAAGGATATCTCCGGGAGAATTAGAAGAGTCGGGTAAGATCCTGGAAAAGACCTGTGGGTTAGGGCCCACTCAAAAGAAACATTGTAGAACGATTCAAAAGAGAGAAAGCACTGGTTGAATTAAATGACTTGAATGAGGGAACATCCTCGAAAGAGCTTGAACGAATGCAGAGTGGAAGCACGAATCTTCGAGACATCTTCAGCACTCTGGAACAATTGAATAGCAAATGGGGAATGATTGAGAGGTATGCCGTCAAGAGAAGACAGTTAAAACGAGGAAAGGATGTGATCAACACATAAAACTTGAATTGAATCCACCGGATAAGAAAAAGAATGAAGAATAATGAACTTGAAGAGCATCTTCATGAGAACCGCCGGGTAGGGACATTGACGAAAAAGAATGGAGAGACTTCATAATCATAAGATAGATACTTGATAAAGAAATCTTAGTCCTTGAAGAAACAAGGGTGGGAGGGCGGGAAAAACAAAGGCAACTTGGGATGGATGAAACGAACACCGTTGAGAAAGCTGAGATTGAATCTTGCGGATATTGAAAATGAACGGATCCGCTTGAAGAGAAACACACCGGTTGAAAAGGATTGACATGACAATGTCGATTATCATGAAGGATTAGCACTCCGGTAGGAATACGAGAACACCACTTATAAAAGGTATGGAATCAACATTTGACTTCGAAGCAACTCGAATACCACAACTCGAAACAAAACAAAGGATTGGCTTGCAAAATAAGCCGGAACAAACATATGATAGAGATTTCGTCCGAAGTTTTCGTGGTGGGGCCTACATGGTCTCGATCGTACATTACCATCATGTACAAGGCAGTGCACATGACATACGAAGCGTCCCCGAGTCGGCATAGCCAAGGACTCTTTAAGACACAACGAGACCACTGTAAAACCAACCGTGGATAGGCGGACCACTAGACGTCGAACCCCAATTCATATCATATATCCGTCGGAAAGATATCCTAGGAGCTACTTGAATTCCCACTTATAAACTCCCAAAATTTTCCGGTTATGCAATCAGGTGTTGGGGATACAGGGGAAGCATAATATCTCACCCAAATCTAGCAAATCCTACATCCAGCTGTATCCATCCTTCAACACATAACCAAGAAACCTTCGGAAATCAACTACCTCAACCTTCAAAAAGCATCCGTTATACGAGTTATAGCAATACTCCCGATCTCCCGCCCCAGTACTGGGTGGCGTCGAGGTTATCTCACCAACAACTGCATAAAAGAGATTTTTGATGTCAACGAAACTAAACTCAGGTATTCCAGAACTGCAACGATAAAATTGTGACGACAACACCTCAGAGCTCAACTCCCCGGGACACTGCCACAACCCCTAAATGATAGGAGGCACTAAGAACAATGTTCTCGTCACAAATCGATCGGAACGGTTCCAAGATACCCGCGTGATCCTAAATTTTTTTAGTGAAATTTGAGAAGAGAAGAGTCAAAACTCTACGTCAGGATGCCTCACCAGAGTGACGAAGGGACCGAGGAGTAAAAAGAAGTCCTAACTCTCCAATATATATAATTCCTAAATGACTCAAATTTTTTTTCTAGACTCAATAACGCCAGCTATTCGATCAAGCAGGGGGCTCCTAAGGTCGGGGAAGGCTGTGATACCAACTTGTAACGCCCTCGATGCGACTATATCTCCCACGTGTCGAAGCACGACTTAGAGGCATAACCGCATTGAAAGCAATGTCGCAAGTGAGGTAATCTTCGCAAACAACCCATGTAATACAATAACGGAAAAGATACATATTTGGCTTACACTCGCCACTTCACACAATTACATGAATTAAAGCATTACATCAATCAGATAAAATCAAGGTCCGACTAAGGAACCAAAATAAAAGAAGACTACCCCAAATGCTACACAGATCCCCGATCGTCCCGACTGGGCTCCACTACTAATCAACTGGAACGAAACAACACCACGGATAATATCTTCAGCGAGCTCCTCCTAAGCTTGGTTGCGTCACCTGCTCGGTAACATCGGCACCTACAAACTGGTTTTTTGAAGAATCTGTGATTCACGGGGACTCATCAATCTCACACCCTCGCGATCAAGACTATTTAAGCTTATGGGTAAGGTAAAGGTATGATGTGGAGCTGCAGCAAGCGACTAGCATATATGGTGCCTAACATACGCAAGTGAGAGCGAGAAGAGAAGGCAAAGCACGGTCGAGAAACTATGATCAAGAAGTGATCCTAGAACAACCTACGTCAAACATAACTCCAACACCGTGTTCACTTCTCGGACTCCACCGGAAAGAGAACATCAGGGTTACACATGCGGTTGATGTATTTTAATTAAGATCAACTTCAGGATTTCTACAACCGGGCGTTAACAAATTCCCATCTGCCCATAACCGCGGACACGGCTTTCGAAAGTCCAAATCCCTCAGGGGTGTCCCAACTTAGCCCATCACAAGCTCTCACGGTCAACGAAGGATATTCCTTCTAGCAGGAAGACCCGATCAGACTCGGAATCCCGGTTACAAGACATTTCGACAATGGTAAAACAAGACCAGCAAAGCCACCCGAATGTGCCGACAAATCCTGATAGGAGCTGCACATATCTCGTTCTCAGGGCACACCGGATTGTCCAAACTTCCGGTAGGCCAGCCCAGAGTTGCCCCTAGTGGCCACCGGCGGCTAACAAGGTGGACCAACACACGGAGGAGCACTGGCCCGGGGGGGTTAAAATAATGATGACCCCTGAGAGCGTGACTCCCAAGGGAAAAGAAAAGGCTAGGTGGCGAATGGTAAAACCAAGGTTGGGCCTTGTTGGAGGAGTTTTATTCAAAGCGAACTGTCAAGGGGTTCCCATTATAACCCAACCGCGTAAGGAACGCAAAATCCGGGAACATAACATCGACATGACGGAAACTAGGGCGGCAAGAGTGGAGCAAAACACCAGGCATAAGGCCGAGCTTTCCACCCTTTACCAAGTATATAGATGCATTAATTAAATAAGAGATATTGTGATATCCCAACAAAATATCCATGTTCCAACAAGGAACAAACTCCAATCTTGACCTGCAACTAACAACACTATAAGAGGGGCTGAGCAAAGCGGTAACATAGCCAAACAACGGTTTGCTAGGAAAAGGTGGGTTAGAGGCTTGGCTCAACAATATGGGAGGCATGATAAGCAAGTGGTAGGTATCGCAGTATAGGCATAGCAAAAGAGCGAGCAACTAGCAAGAAAAGATAGAAGTGATTTCGAGGGTATGGTCATCTTGCCTGAAATCCCGCAAGGAAGAAGAACGAGTCCATGAAGAAGACAAACGGACGTAGACGAACGGGTCCTCACAAACGCGACGTTACCAGAACCAACCCGAAGAAGCAACACCGGAAAGAAGCACACAACATAGTAAACAACCAACACATGAACATGGCATGATATGCGGAATGCGGTATGTGATGCATATGCATGATTTGCAAAGGAATGATTGAACCTGGCCTCAACTTGGAAATCGAAGAGTGCCACTGGAAAGGTGAGATGATTTCGGTTGTAATCGATATAAAGATGACCGGAATTGGATGCACGGTTTGGAGATGGCAAGCAAAACAAACATGGCACCGGTCTGCGATAAACAGCAAGTAGCCATCTAAATGCAACATGATAAATATGCTACAGCACTCAAACATGGCAACAAAATACATGGCAGGGATCCACTCAAGATGCTTGACAAACGATGAATACTGAGCTACGGCTAATTCACTCATTAACAGGTTCAAACAAACATGGCAAAAGTGCAAATGATAACAAGTTTCAGACATAGTGAAATTAACACAAGTATGGAATTTATCATCAGGAAGCACACTTTAGAGCATGAAAACTACATGCTACAGGAACATATCATGGCAAAGCAAGGCATGGAATGGAGCTACTCAAAGCACTTAACAAAAGTCCCTTAGTGACCTTGAGCCAAAAGGGATCAGAAAATACAATTGCTAGCATGTGAACATAGCAAAAACATAAACAGATCTCAGACTTCGTGAAAAACTGGAGCATGCAAAACAGTTAACGAGTAGGCATGTTTACGAGCTCGATGCACTCACTACAGAGCATGGCATGACAAACTAAGCATACACCCATCAAGAAGACATGGCATAGAAGCTAGACATGGCAAGAACAACAACATAGCATGCACGGATCAATAGCAACATCCTCGGCAAAATCGCTAACAAGTCAACAATCTGCCAGGATTCGCGATATAGCAAAAGTAGAGCTCGATTGACTCAAGCTAGGGTGCTCCATAAATGCAAACAAAGACATGGATGGATAGAGCACCACAATGTTAACAAAACGTCCTTACTGATCATCCCCAAAAGAGGCACGGATCACTAGGAAACAACATGAACATATGGCATACCGACAAAAACAGAACAAGGGCTTAGTGAAATTCTAAGTCCCTGAAATCAGCATTACCGATTACGCTACTTTGCAAGCTCGTGCTAGTCACCACACATATCACAAAAATACATGGTAAGCACCTCTGTAAAGATGGCATGGCATATAACAAAACACATGTAGAGCTCAGGATCATATCATGCCCACATTAAACATGGCAAAAATGACAAACTGCCATTTGCTGAAACAGATCTACCAAATTACTCACATAGCCCTCTTCCAACAACATTTCTGTCATCAAGATGAGCTCAAATGAAAATGATGCAATGAGATGAAATGATGTACTCATCGAGGCGAACATTTTGATATGCTACACGCTCAAAACGGAGCCACGGATGATGAGTTATGATACGATGAAAATGCCAAGAAAATACTGGAAATCTGGGGGACTTAGTGGTTTTTTTCACCTCGCAAGAAAGTCAACTGGACGAGATGATCCCGGGACAGAGGGATCCGGGTGGCGCGGGGCTGTTTGGTTCATGGGACGACCTCTAGCGAGGTCGGGGCGGTGTCGGAGATGGGCGCTGGCGAGGAGTGGCGCGGGTAGCCGGCGAAGGGTGGCGCGGGCAGCCGGGTGCGGCGGTGAGCAACGAAGCAGCGCAGCGGTGAGGCATGGCGCGCGGCGGCGGCCGGGGGCAAGCGGGGTGGCGCGGTGGAGTCCGCCGGCGGGGTGCGGCACCGGCACCGGTGGCGGACGGCGGCGGGGCTGGAGGCGCGAGGCGGCGTGCGGCAGGGAGGCGGGCAAGCCGCGGTCGCGGGCTGGCGGCGGCGACCGACCGGGCCAGGAGGGCCGCGGCCGGGCCCGGCGGGCCTGGCGGCGGGGCACGGACGGCGGGACAGGTGGCGGCACGCGATTGGTGGCGGCGATGCGTCCGACCGGAGTCAGACATGTTCGGTGCGGCGCGGAGGGAAAATTTAGGGTTAGGGGTGGAGGAGACCCGGAATTTCGCGGAGGAGGCCTATTTATAGAGGTAGAGGGAGCTAGGAAGCTCCAAATGAGGTGCGGTTTGCGGCCACGCGATCGTGATCGAATGACCGAGATGATGGAGAGGTCTTAGGTGGGTTTTGGGCCACTTTGGAGGGGTGTTGGGCTACAACACGCACGAGGCCTTCTCGGTCCCTCAGTTAACCGTTGGAGTATTAAACGAAGTCCAAAGGCGCGAAACTTGACAGGCGGTCCACCGGTAGTAATCCAAGGCCGCATGACAAGTCTCGGTCCAATCCAAAAACATTTAACACCCGCACACGAAAAGAGGTAGAAAGGGACACCGGATGACATAGGAGCGCCGGATTGCAAAACGGACAACGGGGAAAATGCTCGGATGCATGAGATGAATATGTATGCAAATGAAATGCACATGATGACATGATATGCAATGCATGACACGCAAGCAAAGACAAGGCAACAACAGCGAATAACTGGAGGACACCTGGCACATCGGTCTCAGGGCATTACACTCATCGACGTCGAGGTCTACATAAACCCATCGGAGGGGGCGGTGTTGTCGTCTGAAAATAGTAATTAAAGCAAACATGAGTACAAAAGCACTCAACAAGTCTTACAACAGAACCTACTATACATGCTCATTCTCAAGAAGGTGGTGGAGTTATGCAGCAAGCCAACTTTGACTCTTGGCTAAGCTATCCTACGAGACACCACTAGTAAAATAGTTTTAACACACGAGTCCACTAATCACCAACACAATACTCCATCGGGGATCCTCCCTCGTCATCCTACGAGAGGGCCATCCTCGGTACTCACACTTATCTCGAGTCTTTTAGTAGTAACCATTAACTTGTCTATGAACTGTATAGGCAACCAAGTAGTCCTTTACCGCGGACGCGGCTATTCGAATAGTTTTATACCCTACAGGGGTGTACTTCGTCACACATGTTTCCACCACTTAGCGTCTGCACACGACATGTGCTCGGCAGACTTCAAGCAAAAGCCGATGTGGGTGTAGACCACGACCTGACTAACCGCACAAGTCTCTAGTCCAGGTTTATCGCCTATTCGGATTCCATCCGCAAGGAAATTCGGCCGGGGTGTCCTCAACGGCCCCAAACGATGTGTGCAGGGTTCCCAAGACACCAAACGGGCGACTCGGTACACCGTGCCACGGTGTATCGACCGCATCATAGCCCACCCCTAGGGTCAGCGCTACGCGCGGCCACCAACACATAACCTACAAACACCAGAAACTAGTTGCAACTCCTGGACAGAGGACGAGAGGGGTCAGTAAGTCGAGAGGGGTCATATTTCAGGGCCCAATGTGTGGTAGTAGCTGAATCTTAAATCACGCGTACAGATCTTAGTTCTTAGGGACGGCCTCAATGAAACAACCCACCATGTACTCCTACATGGCCTCTCATCGATACCTTTACCAAAACATGTTCAACACATCCCTCACATTACTGACATAATCATTTCACTCTAGCCCATCACCCAGATGAACCAGACCTGACCCAACTCTAAGCATAGCAGGCATAGCAAGGTAGGAAACACATACATGGCTCAATCAACTCCTACACATGCTAGAGGGTTTCATCTAGTTACTGTGGCAATGACAGGTCATGCAGAGGATAAGGGTTCAACTACCGTAGCACACAGCAGTTTGAAACATTGTTGTCTTAATGCAGTAAACGAGAGCAGAGGCGAGAACATGGGATTGTGTCGATATGATCAATGGGGCTGCTTGCCTGATGGAGTGGTAGTAGGGTACTGCCCTTCAGTTGGATACTCGGAGATATCCTCGGAGGCAGGACCTACCATGAAAGACACCATAGAAGATAATCAACACATGGCAATATGCAACAATATGATGCATGCTATGACATGGCAAAATGAGGTGTCCTTGCTAATGCAATGTGATACAAGTTGAAATGGGTCCATTTGAATCAAAGATTCAAATGGTAGCTTAAGTTCTTATGCATAATAAGTTTCACCTAAACAGCAAGGTTAAAGTGTTTTGTCATGCATGAAACCATTACAGATGGAAATATTGAATTTTTCTGATCATTTTTCATATATAATTTGTTGGATTTGGAGCTATGGTTGATTTTCTATGATTTTTAGAAGTTTTGGCTATTTTTCGAATTTCCTATATAAAAATAAATCCAGAAAATAAATAACTACGTCAGCACTGCGTCATTGTGACGTCAGCGAGTCAAAGGCGCTAGCCTAGGTCAAACCTGACTGGTGGGCCCCATCTGTCAGTGTCTCAGCTAACTAACAGAATTAAGTTAGTACTAACTAAACTGTTAGTGGGGCCTGGGCCCGCATGTTAGTGATCTAAACTAACTAAGATTAGTTAGCGCTAACCCTAGGTTAATTAGCAGAGGGGGGCCCACTTGTCATAGACTCAGGGGAGTCAACCTCGGTCCACACGGGTCAAATGTGGTCAAATGGGGTCAAACTCGCCGGCGTTTAGCCGCCGGCGAGGCCAGATGCGGTGGAGAGCGTCTGGTTTTGCCCACAGTCGACCAAATCGACTGCGGTTTGGTCCTACGCGTAGCTGGGGCTCGCGCGCATCTGGTAGGCCAAGCGGGAGGAGCTGGGGTGGTCGGAAAAGGTGCCGGCGACGAGTTTGGCGGCGGCCGGGGCTCGGCTTCGTGCGAGCGTGGCGCTAGAGCAAGCAGGCGAGCACGTAGAGGTGCTAGGCGGCCTCCTAGAGGCACCAGGAGTGCGATGCGGTGCAAGGGCGCGGGTGGTTCAAGCTCGGGTCACGGCGTCGACAAAACCGGGCGGCGGTGGATTTCGTTCACCGGCGAAGTGGCAGCTACGGCGTGCAAACGAGAATACGGAGAGGGGGAGGAGGAGCAGCAGCTCACAGCGGTTGCAGCAGGCGTCGAAGCGGGCTCGGGGAAGCTCGGGAGGCGGCGAATAGTCGGCGACGATCTTCGGTGGCCGACGAGGGGAACAGCAGTGATGTCAGCATTGCAGCACGTCCGAGGCTTCGTGGCTCGTCGAGGAGGTCGAGGGAGATGCGGCGGAGCTCGTGGACACGGTGGGGCGGCGTAGAGACGACGGTGGCTACGACTACGGCGGTGAGACGGCGGCGGCTGCATCGGCCATGGCTTTGGGGGAGCGAGGGAGAGAGCAGGGGGAGGAGTGAGGTGTCCAGGGCTCGAGGGGAGGCGCGGGCGATGACAGGCAGGCAGGGAGGTGGCGTGGCGAGCTCAGCGGCGTCGCGGTGTCCCTCCTCTGCCTATTGGCAGAGGTAGGTGATGACTGGCATAGGCCAGATGGGCCGAGCTAGCCAGGTAAGTGACCTCTGGCCTTTCTCTCTCTCTCTCTTTCTAAATTGTTTTCTGTTTTCTAATTTTCTGCAACTGTTGGGCTTTATTAAAAATACTAAAACATTTCCAGAAATCCTAAAAATAATTGTGGGCTCTATTGGGATTATTCCTAACAGCCCTCACTTAAATCCAGAATTATTTGGGCATTCAAAATATTTTATAGCATTTAAATGCCCAAATTCAAATACTTATGATTTAATTCAAAAAAATCCAGAATGTCCTAGAAAAGAGTGCACCATTTTTTGCCAGGGGTTTTAGCCCAATCCAGAAATGATGAACATTTTGTGAAGGGCATTTTGGGTTCACTGAAACCTATTTTAGTAAACCCTAGTTGGTTTAAGGGGGTGCTGGGGGTTCTGTTATCCCCATTTCATCTTTCTGGGAGAATTAAACATGATGCAAACACTCTAATGCATGAACTTGCTAGGGTGTGACACTATATTATTTCTCTGAGAATCTTGCTCAATTCTCTTCGGATGGCCTTCAGGATACAAAGGTTCCTGAGTCATTTTACCACATCTAGTCATAACTCTAACATCATAATCATTATTCTTACTATTTAATTCATTGAGCAAATCATTTTGAGCCTTAAGTACTTGTTCTACTTGTGTGATAACCATAGAAGCATGTTTACTAATAAGTTTAAGTTCACCTTTGACATTAGCCATATAATCGCCCAAGTGTTCAAGCATATTTGAATTGTGTTTTAATTCTCTACCAAAATAAGCATTGAAGTCTTCTTGCTTAACCATAAATTTATCAAACTCATCTAAGCATGGGCTAGCAAACTTAGTAAATGGGATTTCAGCTTTATCATATCTATAGAGAGAATTTACCTTTACTACCTGTGTCGGGTTATCAAGACCATGAGTTTCTTCAATAGGTGAAGGATTAAGATCATATGTTTCTTCAACAGGCGGTAAATTAAGCCAATGTATTTCTTCAATAGGAGGTAAATTCTTAACATCTTCAGCTTTAATACCTTTTTCTTTCATAGATTTCTTTGCCTCTTTCATAAATTCTTACCTCTTTTCTTCGGAGTTGGTTTAGGAATAGGCTCCAGAATTGGCTCAGGAACTGGCTCAGAAAGTGTCCAATTATTTTCATTTGTCAACATATTATTCAATAGAATTTCAGCTTCATCCGATGTTCTTTCCCTGAAAACAGAACCAGCACAACTATCCAGGTAATCTCTGAAAGCATCGGTTAGTCCATTATAAAAGATATCAAGTATTTCATTTTTCTTAAGAGGGTGATCAGGCAAAGCATTAAGTAACTTGAGAAGCCTCCCCCAAGCTTGTGGGAGACTCTCTTCTTCAATTTGCACAAAATTATATATATCCCTCAAAGCAGCTTGTTTCGTATGAGCAGGGAAATATTTAGCAGAAAAGTAATAAATCATATCCTGGGGACTACGCACACAACCAGGATCCAGATAATTAAACCATATCTTAGCATCACCCTTTAATGAGAACAGAAATATTTTAAGGATATAAAAGTAACGAGTTCTCCAATCATTAGTGGACAGGGTGGCTATATCATTTAATTTAGTAAGATGTGCCACAACAGTTTCAGATTCATAGCCATGAAAAAGGATCAGATTCAACCAAAGTAATTATACCAGGATCAACAGAGAATTCATAATCCTTATCAGTAACATAGATAAGTGAAGTAGTAAAAGTAGGGTCAGGTTTCATTCTAGCATTAAGGGATTGCTGCTTCCATTTAGCTAATAACCTCTTGAGCTCGTATCTATCTTTGCAAACTAAAATAGCTAAAGCAACTTCTTTTTCAAAAACATAACCCCTAGGAATAACATGTGATTCATATTTATGAGGGGGGGAGTCTTCATCATCACTTTCATCAATGTTATCAGTTTCGATAATTTCATTCTCTCTAAATCTAGCAAGTTGTTCATCAAGAAATTCACCAAGTGGCACATTAGTATCAAGCATAGAAGTAGTTTCATCATAAGTATCATGCATAGCAAAAGTGGCATCATCAATAACATGCGACATATCAGAACGAATAGCAGAAGCAGGTTTAGGTGTCGCAAGCATACTCAAAACAGAAGGTGAATCAAATGCAGAGCTAGATGGCAATTCCTTACCTCCCCTCATAGTTGAGGGATAAATCTTGGTTTTTGGATCTCTCAAGTTCTTCACAATGATAAGCAAATATAAATCCCGAGGGACTCAAAGAATAGAGCTATGCTCCCCGGCAACGGCGCAAGAAAATATTCTTGATAACCCACAAGTATAGGGGATCGCAATAGTTTTCGAGGGTAGAGTATTCAACCCAAATTTATTGATTCAACACAAGGGGAGCCAAAGAATATTCTCAAGTATTAGCAGCTGAGTTGTCAATTCAACCACACCTGGAAACTTAATATCTACAGCAAAGTGTTTAGTAACAAAGTAATATGATACTAGTGGTAGCGGTAGCAAAAGGTAATGATAGCAACGGAAAAGTAAATAAGCGAAGAACAATATATGGAAAGCTCGTAGGCAATGGATCGGTGATAGAGAATTATGTCGGATGTGGTTCATCATGTAATAGTCATAACGTAGGGTGACACAGAACTAGCTCCAATTCATCAATGTAATGTAGGCATGTATTCCGAATATAGTCATATGTGCTTATGGAAAAGAACTTGCATGACATCTTTTGTCCTACCCTCCCGTGGCAGTGGAGTCCTAATGGAAACTAAGGGATATTAAGGCCTCTTTTTAATAGAGTACCGGACCAAAGCATTAACACATAGTGAATACATGAACTCCTCAAACTACGGTCATCAACGGGAGTTGTCTCGATTATTGTCACTCCGGGGTTGCCGGATCATAACACATAGTAGGTGACTATAGACTTGCAAGATAGGATCAAGAACTCACATATATTCATGAAAACATAATAGGTTCAGATCTGAAATCATGGCACTCGGGCCCTAGTGACAAGTATTAAGCATAGCCAAGTTATAGCAACATCAATCTCAGAACATAGTGGATACTAGGGATCAAACCCTAACAAAACTAACTCGATTACATGATAAATCTCATCCAACCCATCACCGTCCAGCAAGCCTACGATGGAATTACTCACGCACGGCGGTGAGCATCATGAAATTGGTGATGGAGGATGGTTGATGATGACGATGGCGGCGGATTCCCCTCTCCGGAGCCCCGAACGGACTCTAGATCAGCCCTCCTGAGAGGTTTTAGGGCTTGGCGGCGACTCCGTATCGTAAAACGTGATAAATCCTTCTCTCTGATTTTTTCTCCCTGAAAGAAAATATATAGAGTTGGAGTTGAGGTCGGAGGAGCTCCAGGAGGCCCACGAGGTAGGGGGGCGCGCCCAGGGGGGCTGGCGCGCCCCCACCCTCGTCGCTAGGGTGTGGGCCCCCTGGTCTTCATCTTTTGCAAGGATTTTTTATTATTTCCAAATAGACGTCCCGTGAAGTTTCAAGTCATTCCGAGAACTTTTGTTTCTGCACATAAATAACACCATGGTAATTCTGCTGAAAACAACGTCAGTCCGGGTTAGTTCCAGTCAAATCATGCAAGTTAGAGTCCAAAACAAGGGCAAAAGTGTTTGGAAAAGTAGATACGACAGAGACGTATCAGAGTACAGATCGAAATAACCTAATGAGGCTGCGACGTCGGTAAAGCAGGGCCGGTGGAGTTGAATATGGCGACCGTGGAGTGGGTCCCGTGCAGTGGACGAAGGCTTTGGCGGGCGTGTTGTACAGTGCTTTCGGTGAGGCGGATCTGTTGCGGCGGACGAGGGCTTGTATGAAGGGCCAGCGAAGGGACGGACGAGGGAGTCAGTGAAGGGCCTACACTGTGGTGGACAAGGGCGCCGGTTAAGCAGGTCTGGTGCGGTGGACCATGATGGCGGTCAAGGAGATCTGGAGCGGTGTACAAGCCAGTCGCTGAAGCGGCTCCGGTGAAGTGGTGAGTTGGCAGTTGGGGGTTCCAAGGTGCGGAAGGTAGATCCGTCGGGGTGTGAGGTCCACCGCTGCGGCGGAGAACTAGATTCGGCGGCTTGCCGTGGTTGGGGGGCGCGGGTTGGGGAGGGGAAGGGGAGGGTGTCGGTGTCAAAACCGGCGGATCTCGGGTAGGGGGTCCCGAACTATGCGTCTAGGCGAATGGTAACAGGAGACGGGGGACACGATGTTTACCCAGGTTTGGGCCCTCTTGATGGAGGTAATACCCTACGTCCTACTTGATTGTTCTTGATGATATGAGTAGTCCAAGAGTTGATCTACCATGAGATCAGAGAGGCTAAACCTTAGAAGCTAGCCTATGGTATGATTGTTGTTCTTGGTCCTATGGTCTAAACCCTTTGGTTTATATAGACACCGGAGGGGGCTAGGGTTACACAGAGTCGGTTACAAGGAAGGAGATCTACATATCCGTATTGCCAAGCTT
Source organism: Triticum urartu (assembly GCF_003073215.2). Taxonomy (NCBI): domain Eukaryota; kingdom Viridiplantae; phylum Streptophyta; class Magnoliopsida; order Poales; family Poaceae; genus Triticum; species Triticum urartu. The sequence goes on along the minus strand of NC_053022.1, from coordinate 406,010,104 downwards.
GCCTTCCACGCCAAGGAGAGTCCCATCCGGACACGGGACGAAGTCTTCAATCTTGTATGTTCATAGTCCAACAGACCGGCCAAAGGATATAGTCCGGCTGTCCGGATACCCCCTAATCCAGGACTCCCTTAGTAGCCCCGAACCAGGGTTCTATGACGATGAGTCCGGCGCGCAGATTGTCTTCGGCATTGCAAGGCGGGTTCTTCTTCAAACTCCGAGTACCTGTTAAATAGTGTCCGGCATCTCGTAAATGTTGCGCTTCTTGGCTTCTGCGTCCAATAATGACCATCTTCCACGTGTCAAGTGAATGTGAGGAGCCAGGGTGTTTTTACATTTTCCACCCCATCTATGTGAATGAACTGTCTATTAAAGAGACGAGGACCCTCAGATCCAAACCACACCATCCTCCCTCAGCGAGCATTCATCGGAGCGCGCCCAAAAAAATCCATCCCAACATGGACGGCCAGCGCAGCTCCTCCTCTCGCTCCCGCAGCCCAAGCCCGGAGATTGGGAGAAGTGTTCCGTCCCGTACAGCATTCAACGCGACATTCAACGCGACATCAACAATTTCCAACATGTTCTGACATCATTTGTTGTTTTTCAGTCATGTACCTAATTGTTTAGAGAGCTAAATGACCGTGAAATTGAAAATCACTACAAAATGAACTGTGAAAATGTTGAAACTTGGCATGGTATCATCATTTCACCCGCATAGCATGTGCGAAAGAGTAGAGACGGTCACGGCAAAAACTGGACGCACTTCGTGTACAACCTGGACAATCTCTTTCGGAGTATCAGGGTTTCAGACGAGAACTCATCTATTACACGGGCACTTCAATGTTTTTTAAACTTATTTGAACACCGGACATCTTTTGTGTTCAGTATGCAGCATTCAAAGCAACGTCATCAATTTCCAACATGTTCTGACATCATTTTTTGTTTTTCTGTCATTTACCTAATTGTTTAGAGAGCTAAATGACCGTGAAATTGAAAATCACTACAAAATGAACTGTGAAAATGTTGAAACTTGGCATGGTATCATAATTTCACCCGCATAGCATGTGCGAAAGAGTACAGAGGGTCACGACAAAAACTGGACGCACTTTGTGTACAAAATGGACAATCTCTTTTGGAGTATCAGGGTTTCGGACGAGAACTCATCTGTTACACGGGCACTTCAATGTTTTTTAAAATTATTTGAACTCCGGACTTCTTTTGTGTTCAGTATGCAGCATTCAAAGCGACGTCATGAATTTCCAACAGGTTCTAACATCATTTGTTGTTTTTCAGTCATTTACCTAATTGTTCAGAGAGCTAAATGATCGTAAAATGGAAAATCACTACAAAATGAACTATGAAAATGTTGAAACTTTGCATGGTATCATCATTTCACCCGCATAGCATGTGCGAAAGAGTAGAGAGGGTCACGAAAAAAACTGGACGCACTTCGTGTACAAACTAGACAATCTCTTTCGGAGTATCACGGTTTCGGACGAGAACTCATCTGTTACACGGGCACTTCAATATTTTTTAAACTTATTTGATCTCCGGACTTCTTTTATGTTCACTATGCAGCATTCAAAGCGACGTCATCAATTTCCAACATGTTCTAACATCATTTGTTGTTTTTCAGTGATTTACCAAATTGTTTAAAGAGCTAAATGACCGTGAAATTGAAAATCACTACAAAATGAACTGTGAAAATGTTGAAATTAACATGGTATCATCATTTCACAGGCATAGCATGTGCGAAAGAGTAGAGAGGGTCATGGCAAAAACTGGACGCACTTCGTGTACAGACTGGACAATCTCTTTCGGAGTATGAGGGTTTCGGATGAGAACTCATCTGTCACATGGGCAATTCAATGTTTTTTAAACTTATTTGAACTCCAGACTTCTTTTGTGTTCAGTATGCAGCATTCAAAGTGACGTCATCAATTTCCAACATGTTCTGACATCATTTGCTGTTTTTCAGTCATTTACCTAATTGGTTAGAGAGCTAAATGACCGTGAAATTGAAAATCACTACAAAATGAACTGTGAAAATGTTGAAACTAGCATGGTATCATCATTTCACACGCATAGCATGTGCGAAAGAGTAGAGAGGGTCACGGTAAAAATTGGACGCACTTCATGTACAAAGTGGACAATCTCTTTCGGAGTATCAGGGTTTCGGACGAGAACTCATCTGTTACACGGGCACTTCAATGTTTTTTAAACTTATTTGAACTCCGGACTTCTTTTGTGTTCAGTATGCAGCATTCAAAGTGACGTCATCAATTTCCAACATGTTCTGACATCATTTGCTGTTTTTCAGTCATTTACGAATTGTTTAGAGAGCTAAATGACCGTGAAATTGAATATCACTACAAAATGAACTGTGAAAATGTTGAAACTTGGCATGGTATCATCATTTCACCCGGATAGCAGGTGCAAAAGAGTAGAGAGGGTCAAGATAAAAACCGGACGCACTTCGTGTACAAACTGGACAGTCTCTTTCGGAGTATTAGGGTTTCGGACAAGAACTCGTCTGTTACACGGGCACTTCAATGTTTTTTAAACTTATTTGAACTCCGAACTTCTTTTGTGTTCAGTATGCAGCATTCAAAGTGACGTCATCAATTTCCAACATGTTTTGACATCATTTGCTGTTTTTCAGTCATTTACCGAATTGTTTAAAGAGCTAAATGACCGTGAAATTGAAAATGACTACAAAATGAACTGTGAAAATGTTGAAATTAGCATGGTATCATCATTTCACAGGCATAGCATCTGCGAAAGAGTAGAGAGGGTCATGGCAAAAACTGGACGCACTTCGTGTACAGACTGGACAATCTCTTTCGGAGTATCAGGGTTTCGGATGAGAACTCATCTGTTACACGAGCACTTCAATGTTTTTCAAGCATATTTGAACTCCGGACTTCTTTTGTGTTCAGTATGCAGCATTCAAAGCGACGTCATCAATTTCCAACATGTTCTAACATCATTTGTTGTTTTTCAGTCATTTACCTAATTGTTTAGAGAGCTAAATGATCGTGAAATGAAAAATCACTACAAAATGAACTATGAACATGTTGAAACTTGGCATGGTATCATCATTTCACCCGCATAGCATGTGCGAAAGAGTAGAGAGGGTCACGAAAAAAACTGGACGCACTTCGTGTACAAACTAGACAATCTCTTTCGGAGTATCACAGTTTCGGACGAGAACTCATCTGTTACACGGGCACTTCCATATTTTTTAAACTTATTTGATCTCCGGACTTCTTTTATGTTCAGTATGCAGCATTCAAAGCGACGTCATCAATTTCCAACATGTTCTAACATCATTTTTTGTTTTTCAGTCATTTACCAAATTGTTTAAAGAGCTAAATGACCGTGAAATTGAAAATCACTACAAAATGAACTGTGAAAATGTTGAAATTAGCATGGTATCATCATTTCACAGGCATAGCATGTGCGAAAGAGTAGAGAGGGTCATGGCAAAAACTGGACGCACTTCGTGTACAGACTGGACAATCTCTTTCGGAGTATCAGGGTTTCGGATGAGAACTCATCTGTTACATGGGCAATTCAATGTTTTTTAAACTTATTTGAACTCCAGACTTCTTTTGTGTTCAGTATGCAACATTCAAAGTGACGTCATCAATTTCCAACATGTTCTGACATCATTTGCTGTTTTTCAGTCATTTACCTAATTGGTTAGAGAGCTAAATGACCGTGAAATTGAAAATCACTACAAAATGAACTGTGAAAATGTTGAAACTTGGCGTGGTATCATCATTTCACCCGCATAGCATGTGCGAAAGAGTAGAAAGGGTCACGGCAAAAACTAGACGCACTTCGTGTACAAACTGGACATCTCTTTCAGAGTATCAGGGTTTCGGACGAGAACTCATCTGTTACACGGGCACTTCAATGTTTTTTAAACTTATTTGAACTCCGGACTTTTTTGCATTCAGTATGCAGCATTCAAAGCGAGGTCATCAATTTCCAACATGTTCTGACATCATTTGATGTTTTTCAGTCATTTACCTAATTGTTTAGAGAGCTAAATGACCATGAAATTGAAAATCACTACAAAATGAACTGTGAAAATGTTGAAACTTGGCATGGTATCATCATTTCACCCGCATAGCATGTGCGAAAGAGTAGAGAGGGTCACGGCAAAAACTGGACGCACTTCATGTACAAACTGGACAATCTCTTTCGGAGTATCAGGGTTTCGGACGAGAACTCATCTGTTACATGAGCACTTCAATGTTTTTAAAACTTATTTGAACTCCGGACCTTCTATTGTGTTCAGTATGCAGCATTCAAAGCGACGTCATCAATTTCCAACATGTTCTGACATCATTTGCTGTTTTTCTGTCATTTACCTAATTGTTTAGAGAGCTAAATGACCGTGAAATTGAAAATCAGTACAAAATGAACTATGAAAATGTTGAAACTTCGCATGGTATCATCTTTTCACCCGCATAGCATGTGCGAAAGAGTAGAGAGGGTCACGGCAAAAACTGGATGCACTTCGTGTACAAACTAGACAATCTCTTTTAGAGTATGAGGGTTTCGGACGAGAACTTATCTGTTACACAGGCACTTCAATGTTTTTTAAACTTATTTGAACTCCAGACTTCTTTTGTGTTCAGTATGCAGCATTCAAAGCGACGTCATCAATTTCCAACATGTTCTGACAACATTTGCTGTTTTTCAGTCATTTACCGAATTGTTTAAAGAGCTAAATGACTGTAAAATTGAAAATCACTACAAAATGACCTGTGAAAATGTTGAAATTAGCATGGTATCATCATTTCACCCGCATAGCATGTGCAAAACAGTAGAGAGGGTCACGGCAAAAACTGGACGCACTTCGTGTACAAACTGGACAATCTCTTCCGGAGTATCAGGGTTTCGGACAAGAACTCATCTGTTACACATGCACTTCAATGTTTTTTAAACTTATTTGATCTCCGAACTTCTTTTGTGTTCAGTATGCAGCATTCAAAGCGACGTCATCAATTTGTAACATGTTCTGACATCATTTGTTTTTTTTCTGCCATTTACCTAATTGTTTAGAGAGCTAAATGACCGTGAAATTGAAAATCACTACAAAATGAACTATGAAAATGTTGAAAATTCGCATGGTATCATCATTTCACCCGCATAGCATGTGCGAAAGAGTAGAGAGGATCACGGCAAAAACTGGACGCACTTTGTGTACAAACTGGACAATCTCTTTCGGAGTATCAAGGTTTCGGACGAGAACTCATCTGTTACACGGGAACTTCAATGTTTTTTAAACTTACTTAAACTCCAGACTTCTTTTGTGTTCAGTATGCAGCATTCAAAGCGACGTCATCAATTTCCAACATGTTCTGACATCATTTGCTGTTTTTCAGTCATTTATCTAATTGTTTAGAGAGCTAAATGACCGTGAAATTGAAAATCACTACAAAATGAACTGTGAAAATGTTGAAACTTGGCATGGTATCATCATTTCACCCGCATAGCATGTGCAAAAGAGTAGAGAGGATCACGGCAAAAACTGGACGCACTTTGTGTACAAACTGGACAATCTCTTTCGGAGTATCAGTGTTTCGGACGAGAACTCGTCTGTTACACGGGCACTTCAATGTTTTTTAAACTTATTTGAACTCCGGACTTATTTTGTGTTCAGTATGCAGCATTGAAAGCGACGTCATCAATTTCCAACATGTTCTGACATCATTTGCTGTTTTTCTGTCATTTACCTAATTGTTTAGAGAGCTAAATGACCGTGACATTTGAAAATCACTACAAAATGAAGTATGAAAATGTTGAAACTTCACATGGTATCATCATTTCACCCGCATAGCATGTGCAAAAGAGTAGAGAGGGTCACGACAAAAACTGGATGCACTTCGTGTACAAACTGGACAATCTCTTTCGGAGTATCAGGGTTTCGGACGAGAACTCATCTGTTACACAGGCACTTCAATGTTTTTTAAACTTATTTGAACTCCAGACTTCTTTTGTGTTCAGTATGCAGCATTCAAAGCGACGTCATCAATTTCCAACATGTTCTGACATCATTTGCTGTTTTTCAGTCATTTACCGAATTGTTTAAAGAGCTAAATGACCGTAAAATTGAAAATCACTACAAAATGACCTGTGAAAATGTTAAAATTAGCATGGTATCATCATTTCACCCGCATAGCATGTGCAAAACAGTAGAGAGGGTCACGGCAATAACTGGACGCACTTCGTGTACAAACTGGACAATCTCTTCCGGAGTATCAGGGTTTCAGACAAGAACTCATCTGTTACACAGGCACTTCAATGTTTTTTAAACTTATTTGAACTCCGAACTTCTTTTGTGTTCAGTATGCAGCATTCAAAGCGACGTCATCATTTTCCAACATGTTCTGACATCATTTGCTGTTTTTCTGCCATTTACCTAATTGTTTAGAGAGCTAAATGACCGTGAAATTGAAAATCACTACAAAATAAACTATGAAAATGTTGAAACTTCGCATGGTATCATCATTTCACCCGCATAGCATGTGCGAAAGAGTAGAGAGGGTCACGGCAAAAACCGGATGCACTCCGTGTACAAAATGGACAATCTCTTTCGGAGTATCAGGGTTTCGGACGAGAACTCATCTGTTACACGGGAACTTGAATGTTTTTTAAACTTACTTAAACTCCAGACTTCTTTTGTGTTCAGTATGCAGCATTCAAAGCGACGTCATCAATTTCCAACATGTTCTCACATCATTTGCTGTTTTTCAGTCATTTACCGAATTGTTTAAAGAGCTAAATGACCGTGCAATTGAAAATCACTACAAAATGAACTGTGAAAATGATGAAATTAGCATGGTATCATCCTTTCATAGGCATAGCATGTGCGAAAGAGTAGAGAGGGTCATGGCAAAAACCGGATGCACTGCGTGTACAAACTGGACAATCTCTTTCGGAGTATCAGGGTTTCGGACGAGAACTCATCTGTTACACGGGCACTTCAATGTTTTTTAAACTTATTTGAACTCCGGACTTCTTTTGTGTTCAGTATGCAGCATTCAAAGCAACGTCATCAATTTGCAACATGTTCTGACATCATTTGTTTTTTTCTGTCATTTACCTAATTGTTTAGGGAGCTAAATGACCGTGAAATTGAAAATCACTACAAAATGAACTGTGAAAATGTTGAAACTTGGCATGGTATCATCATTTCACCCGCATAGCATGTGCGAAAGGGTAGAGAGGGTCACGGCAAAAACTGGATGCACTTCGTGTACAAAATGGACAATCTCTTTCGGAGTATCAGGGTTTCGGACGAGAACTCATCTGTTACACGGGCACTTCAACGTTTTTTAAACTTATTTGAACTCCGGACTTCTTTTGTGTTCAGTATGCAGCATTCAAAGCGACATCATCAATTTCCAACATGTTCTGACATCATTTGCTGTTTTTCAGTCATTTATCTAATTGTTTAGAGAGCTAAATGACCGTGAAATTGAAAATCACTACAAAATGAACTGTGAAAATGTTCAAACTTGGCATGGTATCATCATTTCACCCGCATAGCATGTGCGAAAGAGTAGAGAGGGTCAGGGCAAAAACGGGACGCACTTCGTGTACAAACTGGACAATCTCTTTTGGAGTACCAAGGTTTCGGACGAGAACTCATCTGTTACATGGGTACTTCAATCACTACTGGAATCAACTTGTTTGCCATCTGCCAGTTCTTTGCCGTCCGCTAGCGGACGGCAAAGAAGCTCTTTGCCATCAGCTTCCAAAAAGCAGACGGCAAAGAACTGGCTGATGGCAAAGACCAAGTTTGCCATCAGCCAGTTCTTTGCCGTCTGCTAGCGGACGACAAAGATTCTTTGCCGTCGGCTAGCGGACGGGAAAGAGGGAGGGGCCCCACTGACGAACTGCAAAAAAAACCTAACGGGCCCCCTCTTTGGCGTCCGCTTGCGGACGGCAAAGAGCAAGAAAGCGGACGGCAAAGTGCCGTGGACGGCAAAGTGCCGCGGACGGCAAAGAGGACGGCCCAATGTAACGTTAACGGGGCCGCGCCCCACATCCCCCCCTCTCTCTCTCTTTCTCTCCCACCTCTCGCCACCCCGTCGCACCACGCCCTGCCGCTGCCCCAGCGCGCCCCGCCGCTGCCCCAGCGCGCCCTGCCGCCGCCCCGGCGCCCCCCCGCCCCAGTCGCCCCCGTCGCCCTGCCGTCTGGGCGCCGCCACGCCCCGGCGCCCCGGCACCTCCGCGCGCCGCCGCCCCGGCCGGGCCCGGCGCCGCCGCCCCCGGCCGCCCCCCCCCCCCCCCCCCCCCCCCCCCCCTCCTCCGCCGCCCCGCCCCGCTCCTCCGCCGCCCCAGGCCGCACCGCCCCCCTCCTCCACCCAGGTGAGTCTCTGCTTCCTTTTTTTCCTTTTTTCTGTTTTTTTAGTTTTAGCTTTATGCTTAGTTTAGATTTAGTTTTAGTTTTAGGATTAGTTTTAGGTTTATAGGTTTAGTTTTAGTTTAGTTTTAGGTTTAGATTTAGTTTTTTCCTTTTTCTGTTTTTTTAGTTTTACGGTTTAGGTTTAGTTTAGTTTTAGGAAAGAAGAAAAAGAGAAAAAGAAGAGATCAGGAGAAGAAGAAGAAGAAGAAAGAAGAGGAGGAGGAGAAGAAAAAAGAAGAAGAGGAAGAAGAAGAAGAAAAAAGAGGAGAGGAGGAGAAGAAGAAGAGGAAAAAGGAAAGGAGGAAGAAGAAGAAGAAAAAAGAGGAGAGGAGGAGAAGAAGAAGAGGAAAAAGGAAAGGAGGAAGAAGAAGAAAAGAAGAAGAAGGAAAAAAGGAAGAAAAGGAAAAAGAGGAAGAAGAAGAAAAGAAAAACCCGACCCGACACGGTACCCTGACCCCGACCCGACCCCGACACGACACCCCGACCCCGACACCCCGACTCACCCGGCCCCGACCCCGACCCCGACCCCCGACCCCCGCCACCCCGACACCCCGAGCCTGACCCGACACCCCGACCCCAACAACCGACCCCCTGACCTCGACAACCCGACCCTGACACAACACCCCGACCCTGAAACAGCACCCCAACCCCGACATGAACACCCCGACACCGACATGGCACTACCCCGACATCGACACGACACCCCGACCCCCCGACCCCGTAACAGCACCCCGACCCCGACACGGCACCCCGACACCGACAGGACACCCCGACCACCGACACCTCCCGAAAAGGTGTTCTTTGGCCTTCCAGAGGCCGACGGGGTCATATATTTGTGAATTATTAGTTAGGTCATATATTTTTCGATTTTGTTATGTAAAACATCATATATAATTGTGTTGATCGTGTAGTTTTAAATGTGCAGTTGTTTCATCGCTGCGAGGTTTGGTGTTCGACGACCTCGCCGTGCGTTTGACGAGCTCTGCCCCTTCGTTCATGGGTGAGCACAAATGACAAGTCCTCCTCCCCCATTAATTATTTGATCTATTCCGATGAAACTTGATAGCTAGCTATATATGTGTCTTGAATCATCAGTATGCGTAACCAATATGTGTCTCCCGTTCGAAAGCGTCATACTTATAAATATGCATGCATTTGCATATTTATAACCTCGATTCTTTCGAATTGTCCAACGCTATCCATGGACAGCCCGAGTATGTGTAGATTGGGTTCGTTTTTCCATATGCTTTGCTCCGGATCCGACGCATATATTTCGTCAGTGCCTCCCCTGTTGTTCTCCGGGTACACATCCTCTCTGTTTATTGCAGAGACGTGTATCAGGAGAACAGCGGGGAGGTGCTGCCGAAATTTTGCATCGGATCCGGAGCATAGCATGGGAAAATAAACCCAATCTACACATACACGGGTGGGATTAGGACCTATCATTACCTATTAGAGTGTAGGTTGCATGGACGTAATAAAATTGACAAAGTAGATCAACTGATGAATATATACATGGTGGATTACATATATAATTGTTGTGTGTCCAGTAGCTCTGAAAGTCAAGATGAGTGACCGTGCTTGGATGTATACCGGTCACACTGGTCAGAACAAATGGAGCGCTGAATGGTTCACAAAAACTAAGGGGTTTGTGCAAGCCGCATTTGCAAATGGCCAAAAGAAAACCTGGTGCCCCTGTTTCCAGTGCGGCAATTGGGAAAAGAAGACAGAGGCTGAAATGGGCAAACACCTGCAGAAGAGTGGTTTTACGCCCGATTATACGGTGTGGACATTTCATGGTGAGTCTGCCCAACGTGACCGAGCTGAGGTGGATCGTCGTCGCACCAACGAGCATGGTACCGGGATGGAAAACATGGTGCAAGGCTATGATGATGCTCGGGATTCGGATGAGGAGATGGAGGAATCTGCAAAGGCCTTCAATGAAATGTTGGAGTCTTCGAAACGTCCGCTCCACGAGCACACTGAGCTTTGTCAGTTGGATGCCATCTCACAAGTAATGGCTCTGAAGGCTCAGTTCAACTTGGGCAGAGAATGCTATGACGCAATTATGACAGTATTTGGACGCTTTCTACCCAAAGGCCATGTAATGCCTGCAAACCTGTACCAGTCGGACAAAATCCTCCGTGCACTGAAGATGCCCTATGAGAAGATACATGCCTGTGAGAAAGGATGTGCCTTATTTAGGCTTGACTATGCGGACTTGAACTATTGTCCCATTTGCAAGTCTTCCAGGTATATTGTGGTAGACAACGGTATGGGTGAGAAGACACAGACCAAAATCCCTGTTAGTGTTCTTCGGTATATGCCTATCGTACCAAGACTTCAACGTCTTTTCATGGTCGAAGAGACGGCCAGACAGATGACATGGCACAAAACAGGGAAAAGAACCGAACTAGATGCAGATGGGAATCTGATGATGGTACACACATCGGATGGTGTTGCGTGGAAAAAGTTTGATGAATTACATGCTGACAAAGCGGCAGATCCGAGGCATCCTCTACTCGGCATCAGCACGGATGGGTTCAGTGTGTTTGGTATGACGGCAGCCCCATACAGTTGTTGGCTCGTATTTGTCTTTCCACTCAATCTCCCCCCCGGACAGATTATGCAAAGAAAGAACATTTTCCTGACGTTGATAATTCCAGGACCCAACTATCCGGGCAAAAATATGAATGTGTACATGCAGCCGCTTAAGGACGAATTGCAAGAAGCCTGGGATAATGGGTTCAAGACATACGACGCCTTTAGCAAACGGAACATCATAATGCGTGTCTGGTACATGTACTCGACGCATGACTTGCCAGCGTATGCGCTATTCGTTGGCTGGTGTGTGCATGGAAGGTTCCCGTGCCCCACATGCAAGGGAGCTCTTGAGTTTCGTTGGCTTCAGGCCGGTCGCAAGTTTTCTTGCTTCGACATGCATAGACAGTTCCTGGATCCTCGCCATAAGTTCAGGAAAGACAAGAAGAACTTCATCAGGGGTACAGTTGTCAAAAACTCCGCACCACCTGCATTGACAGGCCAACAGACCCTGGATCAGTTAAACGCTCTCGAGCCAGATCCACAACGTCCAGGGTACTTCAAGGGGTATAATACTAAGCATGCGTGGACTCACAAAACATGCTTATGGGACCTGCCTTACTTCAAAGACCTCCTTTGCCCACACAACATCGACGTGATGCACACTGAGAAGAATATCGCCGAGGCACTTTTTGGTACATTGTTCGGCATAGATGGGAAGTCAAAGGATAATACTAAGGCTAGAGTCGATCTGGAGGCGCTATGTGATAGGCCGTTACAAAACATGAAAGAACCGAAAGGAAAGCAGAACTGGACGAAGCCAAAGGCATGGTTCAATCTTGGAAGGCCAGCTATGAGGGAAATTCTCTTGTGGGTGCAATAGCAGTTGATGTTCCACGATGGGTATGTAGCGAATCTAAAGAGGGGAGCGAATCTTGATAAACTGAAGATATTTGGTCTCAAGAGTCATGATTGGCACATATGGATTGAGCGGGTAATGCCGGTGATGTTGCGTGGCTTCATCCCTGAGGATGAATGGCTAGTACTGGCAGAACTCAGCTATTTCTTCCGTGCTCTTTGTGCGAAAGAACTATCGCCTGGAGTGCTAGAAGAAATGGAAGAGTTGGCGCCGGAGTTGATCTGCAAGTTAGAGAAGATCTTTCCACCGGGCTTCTTTAATCCAATGCAGCATTTGATTTTGCATCTCCTGACCGAGGCAAGATTGGGGGGGCCCGTGCAAAATCGTTGGTGCTACCCAACTGAGAGGATGCAGAAGACGCTTCGAGAAAAATGTAAAAATAAACGTAGAATTGAAGCATCGATGGCTGAGGCATTCATCACAGAGGAGGCGGCAAACTTCGTAACAGCGCACTACGAAGCCAAAAATCGTCATTTGCATAATCCGAAGCCTCGGTACAATGCTGACGAGCCTAAAAAGGGTGGATCCAACCTCAGCCTATTCAAAGGGAATCTCGCACCAGCTAGTGTTTCACATCCAGTATCTTTGGATAACGAAGAATGGCGGACCATTTCGTTGTATATCTTCAACAACCTGATAGAAGTGCGGCCGTACATCGAGTAAGTTCTCGGTACATAGTTTCGCAACTTCTATTTCCTTTGAACTACTCTTATTCCTGGATATGTCATACAGTCGATACGTCACCATATTCTCGTATGGAGCGGAGATCCAAAAGGATTCCATCGAAGAGTATGAGCTTCTCGCAAAGCAAGGAGGTGGCTATCCCGGTTTCATCTCTTGGTTCAAACAAACGGTAATTTCTATTAGACAATTTCATATCATTCGCTAATTTGTGCATAATGCAACAATCCTTTCATATTAAACTTGTAGGCTAATTCAGAGTCTATGGACGCCGAATTGAGACAAGTCGCTAATGGTTTTGACTATAAGGTCCGTTCATTTGACAAGTACGACATCAACGGGTATCGCTTTCGTACCTATGGCAAAGAGCTATCTATGGCCGACCGAAAGTCAACAAATTGTTGTGTATCTGCTATCGGCGAAGGAGGTACCGAGTATTATGGGAGAGTTGAAGCAATTTATGAACTTCTGTTCTATGGTGAAAATCCACCGAATGTCATAGTCTTCAAATGTTATTGGTTTCAGCCGTAGGAGACTAGAAGGACTCATGAACATGTAGGGCTAGTTGAAATCAACCAAAGCACTCATTTAGATGTTCCTGATGTCTATATTATGGCTCAACAGGCGACCCAAGTATTCTATCTACCGTGGGCCTGCCAAACTAATCCAAATCTGAAAGGTTGGGATGTCGTTTATGAAGTGCCGCCACGTGCTAGACTTTCTCCCCCAAAGGAAGAGGATTATGAACCTCACATTAACCCAGACACATATGAAGGAGAATTCTTCCAAGAGACACGTCTTTCCAAAAAGCGTTTCAAGAACCGCTATACTTCACCCCAAAACATTGAAGTAGACAGCGACAATGAATCCGACATCACCCCAGAGGAGGAACAAGAAGAGCCGGAACAAGAAGAGGTTACTGCTGCGGATGACCTGTCAATGCTTGATCGATTATGTCAAGGTGGCCTTGCACATGTTGATGCCAATGAACCCTATGAGCCCGTCATTGATTATAGTGATGATGATGATTATGCATTTATTGATGATACTGATCGAGATTATTAGTAGTGTCAAGTATTACATTTTTTTATGTTGTACTTGATGATGATACACTTAAGTGATACACATATTATTATTCATGTCGGTATTTTTTTATGTTGTACTAATTTCGTTTACTGTTTGTCATGGCAGGTGTTGAAAGATGGTGGGCGCTGGTCGGGAGCGTGGTTTGAGGTCTTCCATTCCAGACGCACCTCTCCGCCGAGCGTTGCTGGACAGTATGGCCACACCGCCGGGCCCTTCTTCGTCGACCGCGGTGCCCAGCAGGGGATGAGGTAGGAAGAGAGGAGGTGGGGCACGTGGTCATGGGAGAGGAGGTAGGGTGACTGCTACGGCGCCTTCCTCGCCGCCACCCCCAGCCGTTTCACCCGAGCACATGACTGCTAGGGTGGACTCGTCCGAGGAGGAGGCTACACGGACTCCGGTCCACGAGCCTCCGGTCCACGGGTCTTCGGCCCACGAGAGTTCGGCCCACATGACCCCGGAGGAGCACACGTCCGGATGGGGTACCTGGCCGGATCCGCCTGAGGAGCCGAGTGGCCATGCTGATGATGGCGGGGAGCCGACTGATCTTGAGGAGGAGGGGGGCACCGTCTACCAGCGTGGTGCTACACGGCTCCCGTCCGTGCCGGTGACCCGCGAGCAGAGGTGGTTGATTTTCCCTGATGGGGAGAGGTACGTAAGTGCATTTAATATTTTTGTACCTTGTGCATTCACGTTTTTTCAAATAACTAATGCGTTGGCCTTGTCATGCTGCAGGGGTTGGGACCACCATCATAGTGTCCGCCGGCCCAACTCCGTCCTTGGAGTTCTTTGCCGGCAAAACTTCCCGGGGTTTGTCACGTTGCCTGGTGAGGGTCGGCTTCCAGAACTTGGATTGAGCTGGGAGCACTACGTGGCTGCCCCGGCCCTGCCGGATGAGATTATCGACGGTGTCGTGTGCAACACGAGGGCAGACATGGTGATCAGAAAGTTCTGTGTAATTTCTCCTTTACACATTTAAAAATCTTCAACTAGCTAGTTATTAATTGCACTAATCAATATTGTCTCATTTGATTGCAGACATTCTACAGGTGTGAGGAGGGATACGAGGAGGACGCGGCACATGTTATCGAGAACGTCTGCAAGCGCCTACTCCAGAACTTACGGCACAAGGCTCGGGTGCAGGCTATTGGAGACTACTACGCCTTGCGTGGTATCAAGAAGACCAAGCCGGCGTGCCGCGATAAGTTCCTGAGTAAGGAGTAGTACATGAAGGTAATTCTTAAGGCCTTCTCTACTTAAGTTCCTTCATTTAGTAATTCTTAGCCGTAGCGCTCAAGTTTCTATTTGCTAACTTAGGCGCCTCCGAGATGGTGTGCGGATCGGATGGATTGTTGGGAGGTGTTGGTCGATGAGTGGTGCTCACAACGATGGCTAGCCCTCCACAACGAGGCCAAGTACAAACGTGCCCAAATGGAAGGTGTGCCACACCATCAAGGCAGCTCCAACTTATATCAGTTCGGGCGCAACTGGGTATGTGGTTTGCTTCATGATTCATGCAATTCATTCATCATGCTAGCTTGAGCCCTTTAATTACTAATTTTCATTGTTTCTCTCTTTCAGGCACGCTACAATAAGGCGGATAAGGTGCCAGAGGTGTACGACCTGTATGCCATGGCCCACACTACCTCTTTCAAGAAAGTCAAGGCTTTCTCTCAGTCTGACCTCGATGATGCAAACAACTTCACCAACATCTCCTCCCACAACAAGCTCATGAGATATAGAGATGAGGGGAAGGCGAGGAAAGGGGAGGACTTTAACCCGAACCAGGGTCCCATTGATCCAGAGCTGTTGATGATATCTGGTGGCGGGAGGTCCCATGGCTCCATAGCCATTGGAGATGGACTTATCCGTTGTCCTAGCACTCTCCCGGAGATCAAGGCGCGCCAGTCGAGCTCCGCTCCTGAGATAAGGCCTCGTGAACGGCCAGTGCAACTCGCCATCAAGGTTAGTGATACGTACTCAGTTATATTTATCCATTACATTGTGTGCGCTTCCATCAATGATTACAAATGGTCATGTGAGTGGTGTTGCAGGCTGCTATACAGAGTGAGAGAGATAGAACGGAGAAACTTCTGGCGGAGGCGGGAGAGAGGCAGCGGGAGTTGGAGGAGAGGACGACAAAGATGATGGAGGAGGAGAGGGCACGGAATGACATGCAGGCAAGGGCCATGTACGAGCTCCTTGTGGTAAGTTTCTTCTGCAGATTAGCCAAAACATTCATGTAGTGTTTGTCTCATTACTAACTAGTATGACTGAGTCGTCAAAACCAAATGTGCAGTCTGTGTGCGAGAAGACAGGTCAGACCGCTCCGCCGATGCCAGTGATTGCTCCTGGGACCACGGTGAGTTTTATTGAATGGACATTACTTGCTAGTCTTAACATTTGAGTGTCATCATGCTAACAAGACATTGGAAATGATCTTTGGTGCAGCGTAACTCCAGACAAGCATCGCACGATCCTTCTCCAGCTACCGACACGAGCGACCCCGCTCCTACACCTCCTACATCTTGGTAAGTTTATCTAGTGTTTTGCTTAACACATGCATAAAGACCTAGACTTAGCTTTATTTCCTCCAATGCTTACCATAATGACCTAGACTTAGCTTCTTCACCTCCAAAATGACTTAA